>NC_079978.1:998352-1298352 GCF_029852145.1 Microplitis mediator | reverse complement strand
CTGTTAATCAAATTTATAAATAAATAAAATTAAGTTTTGGATTAATTGGACGTATTGTGTATGGATAAGAAAAATAAATTGTCGAGATAATTTTTAAAGTTTTTGAAGAAAAGTCTGGATAAAAAGTGTAAGAAAAGAACAAGTGAAATATACTAATCAAAGGGAAGGTTGCAAAGCAGCCGGAGACTCGACTCGGATACGAATTAGTCGTCGCAGTGGCTGTAGCAGCAGCAACGACGGTGGATAGCTCGTAAATCGTCGCCTTATCTCAATGCCGGCAAGTGTAGAATCGTCGAGCAAAAAGCTAGACTAGTGCTCGAGCTAGACTAGTTAGCTAGTGTAGTTTGAATTTCGTGGAGAGACGGGTGAATCTTGAGACGAGGTTAGTAGCTAGTGGTGGGTTGTAGAGAGAAAGAGAGAGGAGGCGGGAATAGAGCAAGAGAAGAAACGGAAACGCGAGGAATACGAAGAAGCATCACACAGGTACCAGAAAATAAGAAGAAGAAGAAGAAGAAGAAATTTAAGACGAAGAAAAGAGAGTTGCACAAGATGAGAAGGTGGATGATAATCGCAGTAGTAGACGAAACGTAGAATCAAGTAAATAGAGACGGGCTTGCTAGATGAAAACCAAGTCATTAACTCACTCCGTAAGCTCAATTCCTGCTGCAACACCCTAAATGTTAAATGCTTGTCTGCATTAAACTACCTGATTACTCATTTTATCTATTTAACAAACGAAACTTAAAATTATTCAAATAAATAAACTTTGAATTTATTTTAACTCCGGCTATTAAATAAGACTATAGATCAAATGAGAGTTTAAAAGCACGGTATTTGCTCAAAATTTGAGATCAATCAGACCAATCAGGTATTATCACATACTGAATAGATGTGTACGTAAAGCAACGGCAGAGTTGGCTACAAAGCAAACAACATCAATCAAGAGTAGTTGGTAGAAGGTAGATTGAAGCACTAGTACTACAACTACCGTTGGTATATATAATGAGGAATGTTAATATCACGACTGTGTGATGATACATGATCCCGTTGGGAGACGGTCACGCCAGGAAGACGGTATTTCAACTAGAATTATATCAACTGTACAGGTAAAGCCTGCTTTTCATTGATCCCACAATGCCTGGGTTCACAGCTTTGAATATGCTATCATATAATTTCCTCTATTCTCGTATTACAATGTTATCGGATTTAATCGCGAGGCATTTAACGGAGTATAGGGGTTAATTTTACTATTGTAATATTATTCTCGACTCTGTTGGTATAATGTTTATTAATAACATACATATATATAGATAAAAAACCAGCGATTGTTCATGGGGTAGGTTCTATATTCGTTTTGCTGGAAATCAAATAATGTATAACATCAGACGGTGATCCTGATTAAAATTAAGGGGTCCGTTGGATGCTTGAAGGCCTCGGCCCTCCAGTACCGGGCTCTTGTTCTAGATTTTCTATGGGACTTGATCTCCAAAATACCTTGACGCTGTTGTAAATTGTTGATTCAGGTCGCATGGACTTTTAGTTCACGAAGATTAATAATGTACGGAGAAGAGACTGGATGCAGTTGTAGAGAAGAGAGCAGTATAAATACAACTATGACTAGAAGGAGAAGAAGAAGAAGCAGCAGCGAGCACTGAGAAGGCGTAACGTTCGCCTTCCAAAAGCATTCACTTCGAGACCGATAAGGATGCACGGGTTAAGAAGACAACCCGGAAAGGCTTCCTCGAGAAGGTTTATAATGGACCGAGGAATTTGAGGCAGTATATTTCGAAGACGTTTACACGGTAGAGGTTGGACAGCATTAAATCTTTTAACTTCCTATATATCCACTTTTCTTAGGAAATACTTTCTCACTTGCACTAGTTGTTTGGATTTTTATTTTATAAAGAAGATTACTAAGTTTATTTTTTAAACTACTTTAAATCTACGAGCCACTTTTTTATTTTTTCTTTATTTTAGACAGAGATCAAAGTCGAGAGTATAAATATTATCATGTCAAGACTTGGGAGAAAAAATTTTTTTTGATACATTTTAATGGAATGAAAGGACCGAAATCACTTTATACTCGAAGAATTCGATGAATTGAAAAAAGGATAATAATAAATAAAATATAGATCGTGTGTAGTATAAATTTATTATTTTATTTTTATTTGAAACGTTGAATATTTCGTGAGGATATTTCGATCATTATCTGTGAAATAGGAGTGAGTAAAGGGGAGCCGAATATAGAAGGCATCCTGTCTATCGAACACGTCGAAATGATATAAAACGTTGAATATATGACACTCCTGCGAGCGTAATCCATTTGCTTTTGAAGGCGTACCATCAATGATCGATGTGCCCATTGAAGCAAAATATAGCCTCAAGCCTTTTTTCCTCATACTTTAGTGCTTTTCCAAACTTTTTTTTATCCCGTGTTGTATTTTTAGATTTTTTTTTATTTTTTTATTTTTTATTTAATTGAAATGACAACAATCCGGCCAGAAACCCAGAGAGTGGAGTGGAGAGTGCAATTGGATGGTTTTAAACCGACCGAGTCTCATACTAAATATTCAAAGTGAATCCTCGCTGATACAATTATCGGGATTGATCTATCGTTGACCTGAAAAACTGACGAGTATATATATTTTTAAAATTTGATTGTTACCAGATGTATGATGAAAATTATTCTCACCGTAGCACTATTACGGCCGTACCACCGCTACTCCAATACAACTACTCTATTTGCGGTTTTTTTTTCATGCTCCCCATCCCCCGAATCCTTGCTAATAACCGCAAAACTGAAAGAGAACAAATTGGAATGAAATGTACCCCTTTATTGGCTTTTTTTTTTTTTATTACCAACAAAATTAATTTATCAATCTGAATTTATTGCTGGTTCACGTCAAAAATATTTTTGCCCAGGAAAACAAAAATAGAATGAAAGTATAGGAAAATAATTTTAAATGAAAAATATAAATGGGTACAATGTAAGTATACGACACAGGGTGGGTTCAGGTCAGTTCCAATTAGTGGAAACTTGGTATCGCACTCACGAAAGGATATTTCAAGTAACTTGAGGATTGAGAGAACCCAAGATACAGATTACAGAAGCATAATTGCCAGCAACGTGTACTTTCAGTGCCTCTGAGAGTAGTTCTTTCAATATCCATTAAAAGTAACTGCACTACTCAGTACTCAGTCTGTTTATTAGTCTGCTCTTACATCTCTTGGCCCAAATACCCAGTTGTTTTATTATTAATCCAATTATTTACTTACTCTGGTCTAACAACTATTTAACCTCATTTTTCTAATTCCCGTTTTTAAAATCTCATTAGGTTATTAACTTAAACGTAAAGGGTTCATTTTTTATGGATGAAAAGATAGCTTACACATCGGTAGAGCGTTATCAACAATCTAGACCAAAAATAACTCATGCGTTTATAATGAAGCCCAGAATGCCGCACATGACCTGTGGATAATCGCGGTTTATAAACCTTCTATTAAAGGGCTTGAGATGGAAATATGATCCATCTTGCTCTACAAATATCCCACGTCAAAATTAATCTCATCGTTTACTCATCATATTACCCAATTTAATGCCCTAATTAATTTTCATCTTGTCTAATCATTTTTTTAAATTTATAATAACCTCGGCTAGTTTAACACCACTAAGTATCTGTTTACATTTCAATATACATATAATTTTATAATTAATCTTACTATTTAAACATGAAAATTTAATTATTATTTCTACGCTAAAAGATATTAAAATTTATGATAATTTAATTTTTTATCATTATGCCGAAAATAAAATAATGAATTCATTTCAAAGAGGGTGTAAATTTTTTTATTTCTTGATTAAAAGAAAAAAGTATCAAGTGACGGGATTTTTCAATTTTAACGTTACTTTAAATTTAAAAAGAAAAATTCCTTGCATATACGAGATAAAAATATGAAACGAATTTTCCTCTTCAGTGAGTGGATTTAAAATCCTCTTAGAAAATTTTCCAAAAGGAAATTCTGGGTCAGTGAAGTCATGGACTTACTTTGTAAAGTATGACCAATCATCTGGAATAAACTGTCGTAATCGCGTTCAAAAATCCATATAGACCTTTTTTTTTCTATCATCAAAATCTCTTATTCTCTGCACTTGCTTTACCTCTGTACCGTATTCTGCATAAATATATTGTGCATTATACGTCTTTCCATACAAACACTAGTGCCACCAGAGAGTTTACCAGAGAAGTCTCGTTTCCCTTTTGCTCTGGAGCTTGTGGAACCAACACCAACCAAAACGTCAACCCATTGATAAAGCGCCATATTATACGGCCTCGTGGGATTATTTATTATATTCCAGCGATTCATAGGCACCATACATTCACACACCCATACACAAACAACAAAAATTTATTATTTTCTCGTTGCAATATTATTCTCAACAGAAAAAAATTAAACAAACAAGTAAATCCTCGTAACTTTTTTTTTAACAATATTTCGCATTTTGTATTTATTCAAAATCCTCTTTAAAAGAAAATTATAAATATAAACATTTACATTAATTAATGTTTTTAATCTTTTCACACCACAATAATAATTCTTTAAAAACAAAATACTAACTCATACATATGTATTGAAATACTTTTTTTATGATATATTAAAACATATTCTTTTGACAAGATGAAAATTTTATAATGTATGATGATGACGGTAATTATTAGAGTATTTGCATAAAAAAATATAAAAGTACATTTAATCTGGTGGTGAATAAAATAAAGAATGTGACGGAATATGTGAATGCATGTAGCGAAACAGCAAGCATAAATAAATATATCTATATATATATTTTTATGTATGACTTTTTTTGCCTGTACGTCAATTTGTCGGATTTATGTATGCTAATACCTTTGGTATATACTTTTACACAGGTGAGTCTTCTACGTCTTGCTTTTTATGAGTTTTATGTTTTATTTTTTTATATTTTTTTTATTACTCTGAGGAGGATTTCTGTTTTTTATTGTAGCAAGAACGGATAGAGAAAACTCATGCATCACGTTACTTGTAATGGCTATAACGTAGAAGCAAATTTCACACAACTCGTCTATTCCATACCCAACTTGACGTCAAAATCCTCGACGAATACATTATGAATGTGTAAATTATATACACCAAGGTATATGTATGCAATATGCTGATTTCTCTTGAGATTTTTGGGTTCACAATTCACTATATATATTTCTATAATTTTTACACGTAAAGAAAATTATGGGAAGTTTTCCTATGCATTATGGGAATGGTTCCCATAATGGTATGGGAATAGTTCCTATACTACTATAGGAATGGTTCCCATATTGGTATAGGAACTATTCCTATAATATTATGGGAACAAATTAAGTGTCCCATTGTACGAAAAACTAATTTTTTAACTAAAAATGGCTAAAACAACCTTACAAAATTTTTTGTTTCTGATTTTGAATTATTTTTCAGAAAGAGCGTTAAAAATCAAACAAAATGACCCCCCATGACGTGAGATATTATCACAACTATAGTCAAAGTTATATCCTTTTTAAGCAAAAATTATAACTCCGGAAGGGGTGGAGATAAAGAGCTAAAAATTTAGCTCAAGACTTCTTTCTACATGTATGAAAACATATTAAAAAATCAAAAAAATCGAAAAGGTTCACCGTCGCAATGTCGTTGAATTGAGATGGAATAACCCATATTTTAAATGTATTTTAAATATATTAAAAATATATCTTAGAACATATGAAAAATATATGTATAAAAACATAAAAAAAATAATTTTATTTAAACTAATAACTTAGGACAAAAATATATAAAGTTTAGAAAAAAAATATATTTTTTATATGTTTTTTGTTCTCCAAGATATATTTTTGATATATTTAAATACCATTTAAAATATCTAAAATATATATACGAAAATCGGCCAAAAGTTAGCTATTTAAAATATATTTTTTATACATATTTTATATATATATTTATATATGTTTTATATGAAAAATATATTTTTTTTATATTTTAACATATTTCGTTTTTTATAGATTTTTTTCATTAAATATTTGAAAGGAATATCTGCACTTTGATTTCTTTATTCAGAACATCAAGCAGTGGTTAATTTAGTTATTCACGGATTGATCTAGGGATAGTTTTAAAGACACGGAAATTTTTCACACTAGATGGAAATTTTCTTTCTTCCGTTGATTTCATCTACGGATATGAAAAATTTGACATTTGTATCTGTATATATTTCCGTGGATTTTATACCGTATACGGAACTGATCCGTGTATGGTGCCAATAGACACTTCGTTATGGGAATCATTCCCATAATATTATGGGAATAGTTCCCATAAATTATAGGAATGATTCCCATAATATTATAGAAAGTATTCCTATAAATTATGGGAACCATTCCTATAATTATAGGAACCATTCCTATAGTGTTATGGGTATCATTCCCATAATTATAGGAACTATTCCTATAATTAGGGGAAACATTCCTATAATTATAGGAACCGCTCCCATAATTTATGGTCGTAATTCCTATGATGGTATAGGAAAAAATTTCACAAAATTATGGGAACCGCTGCCATAATTTTCTTTCCGTGTACGTTTAATTATTTGAATTACGATGTTTTGTTTTTTTAAAGTTATTTTCGCGACTAAAATATTAATATTTTTCAGCAGAATTGATTGCTCTGAAAATTTCTCAGCTCGTAAATTTCGAGTCGTACAAAATAAGTGTGGACTGATGGTAAAATATGAACAATATAAAAATGAAGATATCTAAAAAATTTTTTAGATGGAAAAGAATATAAAGATACTTTTTAAGAATTTTATATTTATGCTTCTGGTAGTCTTTGGAATATTTTATCGTTGTAAAGAAAAGTTATACTATAAGTACATACAAACGTGTGAGTTGGTATTATATTTGTGTGTGGGGATCTGAGTAAACTAACAACAGCCAAACTATTTATTTATCAGCCCGTCGAACAATGTCCGTGAGTTTAATCGCAAAAGTTTTACTTCAGTTATAGAGCAGAAAAGGGTTTATTTTACTTTCTTCATCCCCATCTACGGAAACAAATCTTCGACAAAATCTATATTCTCGTATCAGTTGTTGACAGTTTGGTAAACTATAAAATTTTGAGATTCTTCGACCTGTCCCTTTGTTGTGGGGATTACAAAAATAAATTATTTTTTCCGCAACTACGAACGTTATAAATTTCAAATCCCTATCAATATATAATAAATTTATTTAATAGTCAATTATTTTTTTTATTACCAAATTTAATTTTTAAGTATGACCATAAAAAACGTGGATTATAATATTTTTCAAATATAAATGATATATTGGTATATATATGTATGATATAATACAAGCGTCTAGCACATGTTTTCACTCAGGAGCAATGTCGATTTTACGAGCTCGCATCCTTTATAAAATAAAATAATACCACAGAAAGTGCACCAGGACTTCACCTTACCCGCGAGATATATTATCGAAAATTGCGTTCGGGACTCAATAGCCGTCGACGTATCGTCAATAAATTCGATTTGATGGCGTCTTTATGAGCGAGTTCTTATCGCTGCTTTCCCGTCGAGACCTTTGCTGGTCTTAACCAAAGGTCTTTCTACTTTTTTATTTTTTGACTATCATACCTTCATCTTATTATTACTTTTTTTTTTATTTTATTTTTCCAACGCCTTCAAAAGACCGCAAGAGAGGTCGACTACGAAACCAACGTAATAAATCCACGTGGGAGTTGAGCATTTGGAAACTCTAGATCGATAGAGAGATGAAGGGAAATCGTAATTCGGCACGTAATTCTCTTCAGCCCTTGGTGGATATCACACCGAGAAGACGAATTTATTCCTCGTTTTGGATAATCAGTCAGACAAGTTCTCTCTTTTTTATCTCGACAATAGAAAAACTTGTCTTTAATGTAATTTACAAATTTATTGATGTTGAAAAAAAAAAAACTTACGATTTAATTTTGATAAAAAATTAAAATTTAATTACAGTGTAATTAAAATAAATTTAGCATATGTAATTATACAATGAGATATTTAAAATGCATGGAAGTTAAAATTTTTTGAGTTTAATTGAAAAGGAATAATTACTTTCGTTAAATAATTTAAATGCTTTTAAACTAGTTCGCGCACAAGTTTTCGTCTTGACCTATTTATTATTTCGAGTGTACAGATATTATTATCGAAAACTTTATTCACTAATTTATATTTTTAGCTGAGTGGGAAAGCTCGTTATTGAATCATTAACAAGTTTTACATTACAAACTAAAATTGTATGTCTCAATGAACTTAAAAGTTTGCTGGCATATGCGACACTTGTACTTTTATTTGATGATTTTGTTTTTTAACCATTTCCTTTACTTAAATTCCGTCATAAATCTCTAGTATGATAAATTACTCATTGAAAATCGACTACTCAAATTGGCTCCCGATCAATTATATTTCAATTCCTTTTTTCATTAAACATTTTATAAAACAAACTTCATTTTTTATTTCTTTGCTAAAACTTTTACTTCCGTAGTATTTATTGAATAGGTACTCCTTCGCTATTTGATTTATCGGCTCTTGGGTTTTTAAAATCTTCAAATAGTTTAGAAAAAAAAAAAACAATTCAAATTTTTTCATTCTTTTTCTTAAAAGCTTTTAACGAATGAGTTGATATATTTAGAACGCTTCGAATTGCTGAAAAGTTTTCATTGAACGATCGAAACGTTTATCGATTCAAGGAAAAAAATCTGTCTATCGGTTGACTCTGCGGGCCAGCCCTAAAACTTCCCGCTGTTTTCGACCCGCAATATTCACCAATGTTCACCATGTTCGCCCATGTTCCCCCATGTTCATCAATGTTCACCAATGTTCACCATGTTTACCATGTTCACCAATGTTCACCATGTTCACCATGTTCACCATGTTCATCATGTTCGCCCATGTTCACCAATGTTCCCCCATGTTCCCCCACGTTCATCAATGTTCACCAATGTTCACCATGTTTACCAATGTTCACCAATGTTCACCAATGTTCCCCCATGTTCACCATGTTCACCAATGTTCACCATGTTCACCAATGTTCACCATGTTTACCATGTTCACCAATGTTCACCATGTTCACCATGTTCGCCAATGTTCCCCCATGTTCGCCAATGTTCCCCCATGTTCATCAATGTTCACCAATGTTCACCATGTTCACCAATGTTCACCATGTTTACCATGTTCACCAATGTTCACCATGTTCACCATGTTCACCATGTTCATCATGTTCGCCCATGTTCACCAATGTTCCCCCATGTTCCCCCACGTTCATCAATGTTCACCAATGTTCACCATGTTTACCAATGTTCACCAATGTTCCCCCATGTTCACCATGTTCACCAATGTTCACCATGTTCACCAATGTTCACCATGTTCACCAATGTTCACCATGTTTACCATGTTCACCAATGTTCACCATGTTCACCATGTTCATCATGTTCGCCCATGTTCCCCCACGTTCATCAATGTTCACCAATGTTCACCATGTTCACCAATGTTCACCATGTTTACCAATGTTCACCAATGTTCCCCCATGTTCACCATGTTCACCAATGTTCACCATGTTCACCAATGTTCACCATGTTTACCATGTTCACCAATGTTCACCATGTTCACCATGTTCATCATGTTCGCCCATGTTCCCCCACGTTCATCAATGTTCACCAATGTTCACCATGTTCACCAATGTTCACCATGTTTACCAATGTTCACCAATGTTCCCCCATGTTCACCATGTTCACCAATGTTCACCATGTTCACCAATGTTCACCATGTTTACCATGTTCACCAATGTTCACCATGTTCACCATGTTCATCATGTTCGCCCATGTTCCCCCACGTTCATCAATGTTCACCAATGTTCACCATGTTTACCAATGTTCACCAATGTTCCCCCATGTTCACCATGTTCACCAATGTTCACCATGTTCACCAATGTTCACCATGTTTACCATGTTCACCAATGTTCACCATGTTCACCATGTTCATCATGTTCGCCCATGTTCCCCCATGTTCACCAATGTTCCCCCATGTTCATCAATGTTCACCATGTTTACCAATGTTCACCAATGTTCACCAATGTTCACCAATGTTCACCAATGTTCACCATGTTCACCATGTTCGCCCATGTTCACCAATGTTCCCCCATGTTCATCAATGTTCACCAATGTTCACCATGTTTACCATGTTCACCAATGTTCACCATGTTCACCAATGTTCACCATGTTCACCAATATTCACCATGTTCACCAATGTCGAATGTCGACAAGCCACGTCGAATGACACCTTAAAGTTAAAAATCGGTTCATCCGTTCAAAAGATACAGGTATTTACATACGTACGTACAGACATACATACATACACTCGGACATCATTTTGATATTAGTCAGAATAGCTCCCTAGGACCTCAAAACGTCGACTTCTTATGAAAATTCGATTTTCGTAAATCGGACCGAAACCAATAACTTCCCGAATTTTTGAAAATTTACAATTTTCTTAGCGGGAAGTTAAAAACTATTAGTGAACTTGATACTCAAAAAATTTTAATATAATATTTTTTTCAATAAATTATTTCGCTACGTGTCACAAAACAAAAACAACGTTTTGTAGAATAAAATATACGGGAGGTTTCCTATGACAAAGAGAATCGTTTTAACAATTCGAAACCCCATCCACAGACCCATGAGTATCTGAGAGTCCTCTTCATTCATGATAGTAACTAAAATTTGTTATTTCGATTTATCCAAACATATATTCCATTTAAATTTTATTTATCCATCCGCAAAGTAACCACAGCAACAATAATGGCAACAACGAAAATATATCAAGGCAACAGAGTAGTAAACTAAATAAAGTAATTCCAATATGTATGTATAATATATGATATCTGTTATGCATGATATATATGTCTTTTATCGTATTTTTGTGTCGTTATATATTTGGTCGGGTATTCTCAGATGTTCTAGGGTATGTTCATGCATGCATGGATACCATATGCAGGGACATATTTTGAATCATCCTTGAGATGACAATAAAGACAGTAAAAAGTTGTCTCTGAGTGAATTGAAAAGAGAAAGCAAAGTATTCTTGTATTACAACATACGAAATATTCCCACAAGGTGCTGCTCCCCAAGCAAAACTACTACCATATACATATTTCTATAGATATATAGAATACTATACAAGCATAGAGCTTTACTTGGTGCCCGTTAGCACGAGTAGAACCAACTACGAGTGCGAAACTTTTGTAATATCGCGAGAGCCAGCCGTCTGGTTCCTTATCTTCCTCTTCTCACTCCTACACACGGTTTCTTACTATAGCCAGAGCTAGAATACTGCTGTACTATTACTATTATATTCTAAGACATTTTCTTACTCTCGTCTTGTATCATACAAGAAGCAAATTCCATTTCCAACGTACATAGACACTTCTGCCCGTATACTTGCTATATTCTAACAGCGTCTGCCTGCCTGCCTGTTGCTGCCTACATACACTATGACACTCAACATAAAATAGTTTTTGCAGTTTATGCCAGAATGAGATTATTAATTAAAATAATTCCTGTTATAATACTTGTATAAATTATTCAACATCGTTAATTGCTTTGAATTTAACTAGATTGAAAGCTGAGCTAATTTTTATTCATAAGTAGCCAAGGAAAAGTGAACATCGGAGCAATGGAACCATATCAAATGCCCAAATAGTTGATTGCCTTAAATTTCAGTAAATATACTTACTGCTCTATCCTGAAGTCAATTTCACTTAGCGTACGTTCAAATGGATCCCAGAGAGATTAATACTACAACACAATACTACACCAACTTTAATTTTGTTTTGTGTATTCGTGTTGATATTTATTGTAGCCTGGTAGCTACTAGCCCAACAAACTTGTTGAATCACTTGACTTACCTGAAACATTGAGAAATTTACAAAGTTACTTTAGTTATGGACTGACAGATCGCTGGTACAACTATTACCAGTTACATGTTAATAGAATTTCCGTGCTACACAATTTACCTATTGTTTTGATAGTCAAGTCAAGTTTTAGACAGACATGTCCATAGACATCTATGTATAGATGTATAGAATTAGATACTACAAGATTGAAAATAATTGAAACACGACTCCCTAATAGTGTAGTATAAAAGTTAATATTACATTAAATTTTGTAGATATAAAATTTTAATTACCGCTGTTTGAAATAATATTCATTAAAGTTTAGCGAAAAAATCAACAATTTTAATAATCGTAAGTATTATTAAATGTTACTGAAGTAAAATGTATTAATTATCTCAATAACGATCATATTTAATGAACATTATTTCAAAAATAATTATAAGTAAAATCAATAGTAAAAATGAATAGCTTAACAATGTATTGAGTGTAACATAATACGACTAGTGGGAATAAAAATGTTTTTTTATCGCACTTTCAGTCTTTTGTTTTGTGTCAACTCGACTTTTCTCTGGACTTGAATTTTCTGAAGAGTCTCCGGCATAGAAAACTCGAATAGTCACACCGACGGTGAGCTTAACAAGTGTTGAGACTGAAGAGTAAAAGTACTCATGAGACATCTTTTCTTTGGTTTTGTAGAAGAGTTGTGACATTTAAGTAATTACTTAGCATTTAGAATGATTCTAACGTAATTTCGAAATTTATTATTTCAGTATTTTTTTCAACCGACTTTTTTCAAGCGACATCAAAAAAGCAGATCTCAAATTCCGCAGAGCCAATAATTTTCTAAATTTTTAAATCTTTGATAAAATGAAAAATTTGGAAAATCCAAAAGTGCACGCCTCGAACGCTCATGTTATGTTTTTTGTTAAAAGTTAAATTTCGAATAAAATTGAATATCCCGCTCTTTTCCCATAGAAATTTCCATGGTAAATATACGGTAATAAAAGTAAAAAAAAAAAAATAAGGAGAACATTCCTAATGAAAAATGGCGGCAGTGTGTGTTTGTTTATATGTAAGATTGCCGGTTTTAACCGTAATGATTTATTTTTAAAAAAACGAGAAGACCTACAGTAGTGATTTTTGAAAGGAACCTTCTTTGCTTATTTCTGAAAATTTTGAAAAAAAAATTAAGTAGTTTCGTCAAGTCGTTCTCGAGATATCCGTACCACGCTGTTTTTTTGAACCACAGACTAATGGACGTCCACGATAAATTTTTTTTAATGAACTTTGTTTTATATTAATACATATTGGACAAATTAAAAAAAGTATCAGGATTATTTATTAGTGTTTCAGCTTTATATTGATGTGCTTTTCATAATGTGTAAGAGTAATAGAAAAAAAATATATGCACTTTAATGAGTGGAAATCGTGTGACCTTGACAGGTCGGTTATAAAGCACAACCTCTCCGCTTCGCTTCCGAGGCGTGCAATAATTTTTGCTGTTATCGAAAAAATAAATAAATCTTTCAATCTGACTGGATCAGAGGATAAATTAAACTATTGAATGTTAATGAAATATATTTGATAAATGTACTGACCATCATAAATGAAAATTTAAATTAAATTTTAAATTGGCTTAAAACGATAATTGTATAAATTCCTGATGATTAATCAGCGTGAGATGTACGGGAGAGTCTAAATTGCCACCGGTTAATTGTATAACCATTAAATATCTTTCTATCTGTATGTATATAAATATACATACACATATAAATACACACACTAATTTAAATTAAATTAATTAATGTTTATACAAAAGCGCACAGATAAAGTAATACTGGCATATAATTAGTCAGGCAGTAATCAACAGACTTTTAATTAATTTATTTAAATAATTAGTTAAATTTTTACCGACGTTTAATACAAACAATCGTAGATAGTAATAAATTATAAGATTCCAGAGTTAAATTCCTCAAAGATATAAAGATATTGAATGATATTTTATGTAACGGAACGCATGTCTGCGGGTATTCTGTGATATCAAGTTTAATTTTAATATAAATATATAGTTTCGTAGCTTGCATGCGAAACTCTTGTCTTGAATTTCTCGCACATTGGAATCATCTTCCTCAAGCATGTAAACATTCTTGTTGTATATTGTCAAGAGATTGTTTAATGACCAAGTTTATCCTGACTTAAAATTTAATTATAACTTTACTTAATTATCTTAATTAATTTAACAAATAATATATATTATTAATAATCGGAACTTTATATTTTTTATTAATAAGAATAAGGTTTCTTACACTGTAAAAAGATCGGTGTTAAAAATGGACTCATTTTAACTCCGCCCGGTGTTAAAATAAAATTACACCGGTGTAGGAGGAGTAATTCACCGGTGTTAAAAATACCGGTGTGAAAGCGGAGTAAAATCGGTGTAAAAGCGGGGTAACCGGTGTAAAAACGGAGTAATATCGGTGTAAAAGCGGGGTAACCGGTGTAAAATCGGAGTAATACCGGTGTAAAAGCGGGGTAAATTGCGTCCGCTTGGAGTATTAACTTTAAAGATTATAAAACACAAAAAATGTCAGTTCTCTATGAAAATTAATAAAGAATATTATTTATTAACAAGTACAGTGATCGAGTAAGTAAAAATATTCACAAAGTAAAATATTTTAACACCGGTCTAGAATATTTATACCGGCAGCGGTGTTATTTTAACACCGGAAAATTTTTTTTAACACCGGTACAGAATATTTACACCGGCAGCGGCGTTATTTTCACACCGCTTTCGGGGGTAAATGTAACACCGATAATTTTAACACCTACACCGATTGGACTTACCCCGGTGATTTTTTACAGTGTAAGTTAAATGAAGGTCACTACAAAAAATTTACTGTAGTGATAACTGTAAGGTGTAATGCCACTCAACATCTTCGGCTAGCCGTGCAAGTGGCCATCCAGTGGTTGGACATCAGTTGTTACCACTAGAGAATGTTCTCCACAATGTACGTGCCACAAGCTCCATTCTCTCTGTTTCTGGTTCTGGTTGTAGTACGACTCGACTCTGATGATACTACCTAAACCTCTTTTGTCTACTCGAGCTGTATCCCAGCCACAGACTGGTCTTGATATTACTAATGGATCCTTCACTGGGTATCTGAATCTCCGTTAACGTTTTATACTCTTTTTCTTATTGTACTTTCTGTTAAATCTTTCACTACATCATTACTAAAAGTACACTTTTACTCATTAAAATTAATATATGCTAAAAGACCTCGATCACTCCAAGTATTTGTACTTTAGTTTTGAAATAATCTGTCTGTTAACGGTAAAACTACCCCCGAATTTCGAATCCAATTTTTTTTTTCTGCTAGAAAATGTCTCATTTTCTCCCAGTCTTCCCACGATTTACTATGAATTAATTAAAGAATCGTTAAAAGATTCGTCTGCTACTTGTAATTAATAATTTAGTTATAATTCTCTCGAGTGTTTAAGTATAAACGTGAAAAAAAAGAAAATGTAAAGTAAGCTGAAAAGTCTTGGAAAAGAGTTTGGGCTTAGCACAATTTTATTCACTTAATTACTAGTACGATGGAGAGGCATAATGTTCATTTTATGGATAGAATATATGTATATAAGTAAAAAAAATTCTTTAGATACTTTGCGTTCATTTACTTGAGAATGAGAGAAGATCGAAGAGTAAAAAATGAACGGACCTGCGGAATGGGAAATTGTCTGTCGATGAGCTGAAAAAAAATTTCGAAGAATAAATGAAAAAAAAAGTAACTACTTTCTACCCCGTACCTACACAGTTAGAAGTAAAAGAACATTAAGAAGTGACGATGGTTAATGCGAATATAATGACTTGAATATATATATATATATATATATCGATATAAAAGACTTATAAGAACAGTTACTGGGTTCTACTAAGTATCGTTGTACTTTTTTTTTATCGTTTAAGTATTAGAGATAAAAAAATTTTTATTATCATAAGTACATTTTAATTACTGTCACGGAAAATCCAATTATAAAATTATATCAAGTGCCGATATTTAAATGTCAACCGACATTTGTATAACCTTTAAATTATTTAGTGTCTCTATTAACCCAAATTCAAAATTCATCGATTTTTATTTGGCAGATTCTTTTTTGCATATAAATTACAAATTAATTAGTGGAACGTCGATAGTAATTAGGTTTGAATTTTATTTAAATTTTAGCCTTTTTTGTTGCATTGGAAATTTAAAAAATTTAATTTTTGAAAATGTCTTCGTTAATGGCTTCACACGATTTACATTTGATGATGATCGAGTTGGCAGTTGATAAGGTTAGTAATTAATTTTAAAATATATAAAAAATTTATTTTATGCTACTAAAAATTATAAATTTCTTTAATTTTAAAGTAACATTTGTTTTAAAAAATTTTTTTTCCAGTTATTTGTACCAAAAATCACAGTATTTGATTCAGCAATAATAAAAAAATCTGTAATAATGTTTCGTATACTCGACAGTAATTGGACTCTCCTTGAATCTCAATATGAAACCTCTGAATCGAACGATTCCAATAATCAAGAGCAAAAATTCCATAGTGGTAAATCAGTAGTATTTGCTATTTCCGAAGCCGTTTTGAAATACACAGGTACACTCAATCTCAATATCGATATACAAGTTTTCAAAGAGAATCCAAAATACATAGAAATGGATCGTTATTTCAACGTAGGATTTGTTAAAATAGAAACAGAAAACCTTTTTTGTGGAATAATAAAGGAATTAAATGAACGCAAAGAGATGAAAAATTTTTTCACATATTATCATCCACGGGAGCCCATTTCCAAGTAATTTTCCTTTGACTTTTCCTATCAGTTTTTGAAAATAGCTACACGGAAAAAAAAAACTTTAAAAATTACTATTTGAAATTATAACCCGGAACCCGGTTGTCAATATGGGGAATTTTAACATTCAAATAGTAAATTTTATAATACGTGTCGACTATTTTCTAAGTATCAGTTACGATTTTTAAAGTTCAAATTGTAATTTTTCTTACATAGACAATAAATTTCCATACTTATCCTGTAATTATTCACGTTTGAATCATAAACGAAAAAATTACTATTTAGAATGATAGTATTTACTGATCACTTTATCATTATATTACTTGTCATTCTCGATTTATATAGTTCATTTTTTTCCGTGTATCGTTATTTGTAAAACCTGAATCATAACCAAAAAATTAAATTTTTCCGATAGATCTATGAAGAAAACTTATATTATTGATGGAAGCAGTATGAAATTAAATGAACCAGCATCAATAAGCATTTACACCCGTTTAAGTTACTTCGGTAAATCAATAATCACTGAAATAGAAGCTATTTCAGATAGGGAATTCCATGTACGGGAGGAAACATGTGAGGGTCAGCCTTATCGATGCCGCGAAGTGAGCCATGAACAATCGGAAGCTGGTTGGTTGGGTGTTAGAAGCTTTAAACCATCAGCAGACCAACGGAATCTGATATGCGTTTGCGATATGAGCATCCAATCGGGCGTCAAAGCTATCGCTGAGTCTCTGAGTACACACGAGCATCAACAGCAAAAGCAAAAGCAAAAGCAGAAGCACCAGGATAATAGTAGTATAGAGTGGAAGGAAATACCTTACAACATAATACTTGAGGGAATAGAAAAAAAAAAATTTATAATGGAAAATCGCGATGACGAAAATTCTTCTACTTCTTCTGCTGCTGCAGCAGCTTTTGCTGCTCTTACCAAGGGTATGAGAGATAAACAAAATAATAATAATAATAATATAAGAATGAAAAATACCAAACGTATGGGTAAATTGAAAAGATCAACACGACAAAATGGGAACGTAGAAAAAGATGATGGGTATGGAAGAGGAAAAGGAAAAGGAAAAGGAAATGGAAAAATAAAAGTTAAAAAATCTTCAGGAGAAATAGAAGGTAAGCTTTAAGATAGTAGTGAAAATAAGTGTGTGGAAAAAAAGTATGAAAGATATAGAAAGAAAAATATATATGAAAGTAATAGAAAACTTGTTGGATAAGCCAAGTGAGTGGGTACTCTCCCAAGGACATACAGTGGACGTGAATGAGGAAGACAAAGATACTTGGCTGACGAATCACCGAAAGCCCCAGGGTAAACCAGTGAATCACGCTGCTAACGATAAATCTACTGACCGAGAGTTTAAACCAAGAGTGAAACAAAAAGTATTTGTTGCCGGTGATAAGTTTAATAAAGTTGACGAGACGGTGAAACGCTTGGGACATAACTATACAAACAGGTCAACGCGTCAATCATTTTACTCTAATAATCATCAAGAGTCACGGGTGATGAATAGTGCCACGGGGTTGCTTCAGTCTGATTTAACCACGGGTAAAAATTTAATTAATAAATCATTAAATTTGAATAATTTTAATGGAGATGATAATTATCATAATTACTATAAAAGATTTATTGATGACGGTGATGTATTCAGTGATAATAATTATGATAATTATGGACAGAAAGACGTGAGTAATGATTTTTATCAACGAAATAAAAGAAATAAGAAGAGTCTGAAGAGTAAATTGATTGATCGCAAGAAGAATAAAGTGGAAAATACTGTTGGGAAAAATTTAATCAAAGATGGAGAATTTGATGAAAAAAAAATGTATATCTCGAGTAATGGTAGAGATAAAAATAATAGTAATGTGTTGATTAATAATAAAATGTTGAAAAGAAAATATAGAAAAAGGGGGAATTTAATTAAAGATCGCGGTCACGAGTCATTTAATCGTGATTTTTATAAAAAATGGGAAAACGATGAGGAAAATGACAAACCAATCGATCGGGGATTACAAAGGGGGGAGATAAGGATGGAGGGTAGAAGGAATGAGTTGGCCAATCAAGAATTCAACCAAAAAGATATAAAAGTTGTTACTGTAGACAAGTTAATTGATCGTGAGTTGAGGAATAAAAATGAGAATAAAAAATATAAAAACAGGGTTAATAAATTGATGGATGGGAAACGTCCGAGTGTT
Organism: Microplitis mediator; assembly: GCF_029852145.1. Lineage (NCBI taxonomy): Eukaryota > Metazoa > Arthropoda > Insecta > Hymenoptera > Braconidae > Microplitis > Microplitis mediator. The sequence continues at coordinate 1,279,340 of NC_079978.1, read as the reverse complement.
GGAAAAAATTTAGACGGTGATGAATCATATGAGAATGAATCTGGGAAAAAAATAAAAAACTTGTCAGTTGATAAGGCGAAAAGTAAAAAATACCGAGGAATCGAACGAGGTAAAGCTAAAAGAGAAATGAGAATGCAAAAACAACAACAGCAGCAAGAACCATGGAGTGCTAAATTGAAGATCAACGATGTTACAAATAAAATTCGACAAATAAATAGACCAACGGGCGTTGTCACGATTGGGTTGAGCAATAAAAACGACAACACTTGTAACCACTTTCCCGTTGAAATTCCTTTGTGGCCTACACAGTGTCAACCTAGTTCTTGCGCTTGTTATTGTTATTGCTTTTACCCGATTATTTGCCACTATTTTAAACTTTTTTATCTGCCTTCCTGTCATTGTTTCAAATAAATTTGTTTTATGCTACGTAGTGATTTTTTATCTTTTCATTTTAATAAATTAGCAATTAAAAATTATTTATCCCTGTCAAAGTTTTTATGAATTATCGAAATGACAAAACTGTAAAATCATCTCTTTATAAAAATTAGGGCATGTATATATTTATAGTAAGAAATATTTGACAATGTACGGAATAGTATACTCGAAAATATATATAAAAGAAAAGAGGAGACACTGAATATAAACAAGAGTACATAAAAAAAAACTAAAGAAATGAAGAGGATGACTCTTGAGTATTTTTTTGATAAATCGTATTTTTTTCTCCTGACTGGGCGATAATCGAAGTAGATTTTGTGGCCAATAAGGAATTCCCAGTAGACATGAAAATCCATCCGTGAGTCTATCGAATGTGCGTGTTAAAGAAAGCTTTAACTTGGGGGCTGTGAATCTATCTTGTGAAAATATTTTTGGTGGGTATATAATAGTAAAGAGCCTTGCCTGAGGCGTGTACTGGTTCAAAATTCACCTCATGCACACTTATTCCCTTTAGATTCATGGGTTTTTAAATTTACAGTTTATAAATTTTATTTTTTTTTCACTACTTAAACTTATTTTTCATTCTCTTTATCTTACATTATCAGTCAACCAAACTCTATTGTACTCATTCACTAGCATAGATTACCAAAAGAAAAGAGTAATGACAAACTGAATGTCGGTGACTGCCAAAAATGATTGGAAAAACGTACGTTTTGAGATTTTTTGGCCAGCTCAAGTCTACTGTAAAATAACTTCCAATTCCAGTTCGAATTATTCTTCTATTCTTCAATAGAAAGAAATTCAAGTCTAGTAGGTTATTCCACATCAGTAGCAACACTGGATGAAAAAGACACGAGAATAAAGAATGTTTTTGACAGATTTATGTCTTAACTTTTTGATATTGAGTCGTCGAGATTTATCCCGGCATTTATTTAAAAAAAAAAAAATAATAATAATACTAATACACGGAAAAAAATTAATCGTCAATGCAACATGATGCAGTCTTGGTAAATAAACATGATGAAATCATGTTGCATTCACATGATTTGTCATGTTTCGGTTACATGATAATCATGTTGCGGTAACATGAGAAAATCATGTTGCATTCACATGATCTGTCATGTTTTGGCTACATGATAATCATGTTGCGGTAACATGAGAAAATCATGTTGCATTCACATGATTTGTCATGTTTCGGTTACATGATAGTCATGTTGCGGTAACATGAGAAAATCATGTTGCATTCACATGATAATCATGTTTCGGCTACATGATAATCATGTTGTGGTAACATGATAATCATGTTGTGGTAACATGAGAAAATCATGTGGCATTCACATGATTTGTCATGTTTCGGCTACATGATAATGATGTTGCGGTAACATGAGAAAATCATGTGAATGCAACATGATTTGTCATGTTTCGGCTACATGACAATATGTGGCAGCAACATGATTATCATACAGCCAAAACATGACAGATCATGTGAATGCAACATGATTTTCTCATGTTACCACAACATGATTATCATGTAGCCGAAACATGACAAATCATGTGAATGCAACATGATTTCATCATGTTTATTTACCAAGACTGCATCATGTTGCATTCACGATTAATTTTTTTCCGTGTAATAGTAATTACACTGAAAATGAAACATAAATATTAAATATTACATTACATTACTAGATAAGGAAAATATACATTTTGAATGTCTGGCAGGTAATAAAATAAAGCATTTAATTTATAATGTCTGCATTGATCGTAACGCAGACGCTATCGCGGTGATTTAAACAAAGTTAAGTTATATTACAGCTCTGGTGGTGAGATAGGTACGTCGAAAAGCACGCTAATGGGTAATAAACGAGTACCACCATTAGGCTTTCTCTCTTTACTCTCTTTACTCTCTACCCCTTATTTTGATTCCTTCCTATCCCACTTCTTTAGCCAATTCCCGCATCACGTTTGGCTGGACAAACTGATACCCCGTTACGTTGAAGCTTCTGGCAACTTTTTGCAGTCCTCATTCCTCTTTCCCGTCTTACTATCTACCATTACGTTCTTACTATATTTAACGGTACTACATGTACACACTATTGCCCATCGATCGAACCTTCAAATTCCTCCAGTGTCTATTTTTTTGTTATTATTTTTACTCAGAGCTTTTGTTGTTGACTCCCTCATCTGTATGCTCCACAGCTTCCAACAGAGCTTGATGCCAAATTGTCGAAAAGTTTTTTACTCTTACTATATACTGAATGAAGCTTTCCAATTAAACTTAAATAATAATATTTTTTTTCATTTAATTTAATTTCTTATCTAGAAATTTACTCGACTGGTAATGAAAAAAAATGCTGCTGCTTTTATTTACTCTTGTATTATTTTTAAAATTGTCATTTATACTTGTCCATTATGTCATGGTTAAAGGAGCCTCGGAAAAAAATTGAAAATAAAATAACTAAAATAAAATGAGTGATAAAAAAAAAAGCTCTAAAGGGACAGTACATTAGTGTATGTTTGGGTGAACAAAACGCGTGTTATCAAACCATTCTGGTCGAGTAGAGTGTATGTACGTGTTGTAAGGCCGTTTACATCACATGCAGCTTTTTTATATCCAAAGTATGTATAGGTTTAAGTATTTTTCTTGGTTTATATTTATTTATTTTTTAGTAGATAAAATAAATTAATGATGTAAAATTTTTTTTTCTTGCATCGACGGAAATTAATAGCTGAGAATAAATAATAATAATAATAATAATAATAATAAAAATAATAATAATAATAATAATAATAATAATAATAATAATAATAATAATAATAATAATAATAATAATTATTATTATTATTATTATTATTATTATTATTATTATAATAATAATAATAATAATAATAATAATAATAATAATAAAAATAAATTATATAGTGATGATGATGATGATTAAATATTTTAGATAGCAAACAACAAATACTCGTAATTTTAATAATAGAAATGATATCGGTTTATTATGTATTAACTAATATGACTATAATTATCATTCCTGATGAATTTTATTTATAAAATTACTAGCGAGTATCGGGCGGTATCGATGAAATGGAATTTTCATCGAATTTGCGAATGGAAAGTGAACCAAGCGAGAAATTTAACTCAGGGAAATGTTGCCGGTGAAACACCACAAATTCCAATTGGATTATTTAATTACGAGCTAGTATATGTGCGTTCACATGTCGAGGCTGTTAATATCGAGTTTGTTGTTAAATTTTTCAAATTCAAATCAACAACAAAATTAATTATTTTAGTATCAGTAATATAAATATTAATAATTTTGTAACTGTGAAAATAAAACTTTTACTTTTAACTCTAAAAACTTTAACAAAATATAAACTAGGTCGTATTTACAAAAACTTTTCTACGAAACTATTCTCAAGTTACTTTTTTGTTTATCATTAAACACTTTTCCCTTTTTTGAAAACACTTAATTATTTTAAACGTAATATTTACACTTTGACTATTAATTTAAAAGTAACTCAAATATTTTTACTATTTCAGGTTCATTAAATTTGAATAATTAATTTCAAATATTGCCCCACTCGATCATTATAAACTTCAAGGATTCAATTTTGATTTTAAAATTCATTCGTAATTATATGATTCAGTTTAAAAATTCTTGTGCAATTTATAGAAATAAACTTTAACAAGAAATTGAAATATATTGAAATTTGAGATAAATAATAATTTGATAGTTGATAATAATGTTGCGGTTGAATGACGCGAAAGCTGGCAATAAATAATAAACAAGTTTCAGTTAAAATTTATCAAGAAACTTGTAGTCAAGCCGGCAGTGTACTCCACTCTAGTGTAGGTACAGCTACCGAGAAAAACGAAGAAGAGAATTTTGATACTGCAACTAATGTATATATGTTCGCGTAAGAGTATCTTAAAAGCCCTCTACTAGTTGTGTAAATGCGTATCCGGTTGAAATTTCCTCATGGATGGCGTCTCTCGTTGAAGATTGTTTCTTAAGGTATAGGTTGGTAAGCAAGCTTTGCTTTACTCCTACTTGAGTTCTTGGGGTTCTGCTGGCGTTGCAATAGCAAGGCTTGCACTTCTGATGAAGGTTGTTCAAGTTACTTTTGGTAGCACGAAACCTCAAAGATATTAACCGTTAATTCAATTTATAAACTTGTCCAATATTATTATTAGAATTTGATTATTAATTTTCTAATATCGCTCGATTGGTAAGTGCACTATAATTATATTAGTATAATTTAGTTTATTAGATTATCGTATAAAAAAAATAAAATATTAAATTTAAGTTTATTACATTAAGATTGAACTGGATGGTAGAATGTAATAAAGTATCATGGTCAAAAGTGGTGAGAAAAAATTCAATTCCAGCAACCTCATTACATTACTTCGTACTTGTACTCTTGTGAGGATGTTAAGAGTGTCGAGAGTAAAAGAATTTGCCACGAGTACGTCGACCATGAGAAACTAAAGAGAGCTTTTCAAGCCCACGTAGACCGGGGCTTATTTTTTTACCAATTTCGTTTTAACTTTTACTATAAATTTTATTTTATTTTATTATTTTTTTAGTATTAAAGTAATTTTTTCAACATATCCTTTTGAAATTGATACACTTTTTTAATTATATAAATTATAACGACTTGGAAATTTGAGAAAAAAAAAATTAAAAATGATGAAATTTTATTAAAGTAGAATTAACGTCGAGCAAAACGTGCCAAAGATCTCTCGGCAATCTGCCACTTATCACTCAAATGTCTTAAGAGAAAAACGGTTAAAAAAGTAACTACTAAAAAGGACGTAAGATAAAATAAAGATAGTAAAGCTTAGAATTGTGAAGAAATAAAATACGATAGAAAGATGAGTGCGAATAAAATGGACGGGGCCATCGGAACGTGATTCGATCAACCATTTATCACTTTTGCACTCGGTTCTCTTCACCAAACTCTTTACGTCGTCCAGCACCACCACCATCAGACTATCACTAAACCTAAAGATAGTTGACTCGATTTAAAACAATCGATCAATGCCCTCGCCCATCGAATTTGCCACCCCGTTCAAGGGATATTTCCGTTCAAAATTCTCAATCGGGTCATCGTATAGCTGCTGCTACATACTCTGATCTCAAGTGCATGAGGCTTTGTTTGATGCTAAGTGTTGACCCAATAATTTACCATTAAGCATTCAAGGTATTTGTTGATTCTGCACTGCGATTGATCATCAGCAGTAAATTTAAGTCAAATAAATAGTACCAGCAATAGCTTTTGGAAATGAAACACCAGAACGGATATTTGTAAGCTTCAATGGCAATGAAAGTATCGATAGTAATAATAATAACAACAGAGTAATAACATCGACATATAGCTCGAGACAAAGCTTATTGTGGATACGAAAATACATAGGACAGAGAGAACAAGAACAAGCGGTAAGCAATAAGTCAGTCGAACAGTCGAACTATGCCGATGATTTACGACAATAGATGGGCTCCAAATGCTGTTGTGCATACAGAGAAAGAGGGAGAAAGAGAGTAACTGGTGGCTGGGTGGCATTGCCGTTCTATTTCGTGAGGACATCAGTTGGATGGTTATCGAGATCGCGTTTATTTCATCATCATATGTGAAGCATACTGCTGGTGATGCTGCCACCGCATCAGCGCTGAGTATTTTACCTCTAGTGTTGGTTACCTTGGCAACACAAACTGAGCTGTAGTTTATATGTATGCAGTAGGTGTATTTTGTCTTTCGCTTAGTTGGACAGATGAGTCAACTACCGGTCGAAATAGTGGAAAGAGCAGAGTCTTTACATGCGACAAACTCTTGAATGCGTGACTGACGGCACTAGGCGATGAACTTGAACAACACTCTGGCACTCATATCAGAATCTACGAAGGATAGGTGGCCAGCTGCACTTGCTCGTTTACAAAATGCATTTTACATAGATATGCTCTAGTATACATATTACATAAAACACTATGCATTATTCAGTTTTCCCCAAGGCACGTTCAAGCTTACGAGTAAGAGGTTAACATAAAATTTGTGAAATGCCTCTTTTCTCTGCTCTTCACACTTTTATAAAAATATAAATATATATGCGAGATTTTAAAACCTATTCTGCTTTAAAATGATTGCACTGTACTCGTAAAAAAAGAAGAAATAATAAAAAAAAAAAAGTATTTTTATAAATAGACGGTTGATTTGAATTAAATATTATAAAATGGAGTGAAAATGTATTTTAAAGTGGATGTGGAGATAAAAATGTCAAACAGTTAATTCAATAAGGAAAGCTCGCATGAAAATTGGATGATTGAACGTCCTCGACATGTTCCGATCTCTAATGTGCTATGTGCTATAGCGTAGATTAGTGCAGGTAGCGGGTTCAATGCTTTCAGAGCAAAAGTAGACTTTTAGAGGAAAAGCTTGATAAAGAGAGTGGAGGATAAAGTGGTGAATGATGGAGTTAAGGGGTGATGGCGTGTGCTGCTTTGAAAGAAAAATAATAAAAAAAAAAATTATATCTATATATATATATATATATATATATTATTTAGGTCTGATGAGCCTCCCTCTCATCCAATCTTATTTCCGTTTCCTCGCTGGAAATGTTCGATTGCCCTACATTCCTACCATCTGTGAAGCACATTTCCGGCAATAATTCCCTCTGTGATGCGACTAATATATACATATTATACACAGATGATTACTACAGCAACACATATACACAATCAGTAATTCCAATGGCAATATTGTCTATTGACTACCGTTCATTTGATCCGCATAAATTCTCTGGTTTATCTTATTTTTCATATTGTTCTTATATTTTATTAATATGTCATCCGTATAAGTAGAGGAGGGTGGGGCAGAGCGGCCCCCCTGAAATTTTGACCAAAAAAAAAATTTTTTTTTTTTCGACTAATTACTATAAATCCGATATGTTTGCGCATTTTTACCCCTACGCATGACATTTGGGGCAAAATGGACAAGCCCAAAATTTTGAAAAAGTGATTTTTTCATATTTTTATCGTCAAATTAAAAAAAAAATGATTATAATTCCACATTTTTAGCCCTACGCATAACACCTGGGGCAAAATGGACCAGCCGAAACTTCCGAAAAAATTGTTTTTTCATATTTTTCGGCCGTTTCTCTATGTAAGAGGCAAATTTGGTCACTAAAAATTTATAAAAATAAAATTTTTTTTTTTAGTTGATAAATTTTTGAAATAAAGTAAAATTATAGAATTGATTTTTCTTTTTATTAAATAACAATTATTAATTAAGGTAATCGAGAGTGAACGATTTTTTACGCTTTAAAAAATTTTTTTCGAGTAATATAAAACCAAAAATAGTTGTCAAGAGAAAGAAATACATTCTTAATGATGAAAACAATTTAAAAAAAAAAAAAAACGAAAAAAAAAATTTTTTTTATCACTTTTTGAAGGGGGGCCGCTCTGCCCCACAAAAAAAAAAAATTTTCAGAATTTTGGCAAAATGTCCATAAATTTGTTCGAAATAGGACAAAAGTAAAGTGATCGTATGGTTGAAAGCCACAAAAAATAATAATTGGCTTAGGGGGGCCGCTCTGCCCCACCCTCCCCTATTTATTTATGTGATAATAAAAAAGTTTTAAACTTTCTGTCAATATTAAAAGATTAATAAAGACAAGACATAAAATTCATAACGAATTTGAGGTTTAATAAATTACGATAAAATTTTATGACGTCGTAAAATAAAAATATGGAAAAAATTATATATATGTATATGTTTATAAATATACGATTTGTGTTAATAATCTGATATTGACAGGATTGAATGAATTTAGCCTCGGTACCTGGAATGAGTGGATTGAGAGATATAAAAACGTCCCTCACGATTTAGCTGAGATTGAGTGTCGTGTCGTTATACTGGAGCGCATCATCTCGGTTTCCAAACGAGCGCTCGTTATAACCAACAGAATCTACTCGTCGCGTCGTAGTCGGCGTCCGAGTCTACGAGAAAAGCTATTCCATACTTTTTTGTGTAAAATATTATCCAACGTTGCAAGAAGCTCGTTAAAAATATTTTTCTATTGTTTATTTTGTTCATACATAGTAGCTATATTTATATTCTTCAAGTACAAATAAATTTTTTAAGCTTTGTAAATATTTATTTCTTATCAATTCACAGAGAAGACTGTACTATATTATTTTTTGATTTATAATTGACCAATTTAATTTTATCAAAATTATGCTTGAATAATAATTTTTGAGCTTGAATTGAATAAAATATATTTTAAAACAAAATAAAAAATTTGAAAAAAATATATGACGTATAAATATAAAAAATGCACTACTGTGCAGCTTATTATATTCTTTTGGTAGGAAGAAAAACTCTGGAGATGATAAAGAAGTTTTTTTTTTCGCATGCATAAGGAATGGTTTGACATGTAAATCTAAATCTGGCACCTGTGAAGAAAGAAAATCATACCAAGTCTTAACTGAATATTTGAAAAACTTTAATAGAAAGAAAATTCGTATTTTTTTTTACTTTTACTTTTTCTTGTTGTGACTTTAAAATTATTCCACAAAGTCTATTTTATTTAAACCAAATATCAAGACTTTTCTACGTGACTTTAGCAAATAGTGAAAAATATGAAATTAGTTTTGCGAACATCGGGTAAATTCAAAAGAATCGTAGAAATATTTATTGTCAATAGAAAAAAATTTTTTTTTATTACGAATATTGAATTGGTCGTTCTAAAAATGGCCCGTCGATATATTGAAAGTCAATTAGAGTACATGAAGTGCAAAGTGCAGGATATAGGATGTGAAGCTATTGATTTACGGATTACAAAATCTATGAGATTAAAACTCGCTTTCAATCGGACTTACCCTCTTATGGAAATAATGTATATTGGAAATATGAATGAAAATAAATATTGAAATAGACGAGTAAAGTAATTTACATCTATAAAAATAAAAAAAAAATTTATTTTTTAAAAATAACTTGAATCCTTTAGGCGACTTTCTGTATCCTAACTGTCATAAAATATTCAATCCAATTACGTAAAATTTTTTCCGCAAAATGAAAATGAAACAAAAAAACAATGTCTTGAATACTTTTATTAAAAAACAGATAAAAAATTTATTGCACATAAATTATTGATATTAATAAATAATTGATAGTAAATATCATTACGAGTTTTTAATTGATTACTTAATCCTTAAAAACTGGATATTTTTATTTTAAAAAAAATAATTTATTTTGCATATGAAATTAGATCCACAGTATCGTATATATGTGTACAATAAAACAGCATAAACGGCAAGCGAAATAATCATCAAAATATCTTGTTAGAAATTTCGCATTCGCGTGTTATGTAATATTTCATCGACACTGTGACGCGACAAGTATTGGGTTTACGCATTGAACCGCAGTATGTGTAGGTTATATTACGACATGATGAGAAAGGGAATCAGAAATGTATATATATATATATATATATATATATATATATATTAGGGTGGTCCTTATTTTGGACATTTTCGAATTTTTATGCTCCCAGAGGCTTATGTGGTTCGAAATAAATAAAAAAAAATATCCTCAAAGTTTCAGGTCTCTATCTCAATTTTAACCCGTGCCGCACAGCGATGTAAGTTTCCCATTTAAATAACACGGGGTTTCTGGCATTGAACGATTAAATTTTTATTCCGGCTAAAGTAATTGTTCGAAAAATTTGAAACTCTGTAGACTTTATCCTAATATAAGCAGTTACTCCTCAGAATTTTTACAGATTTTCAGCTACTATAATTTTGGGGGTACAGCATGATGAAAAGAAACAAAAAAAAAATTTTTTTATTTCTATCTAAAATTTTTTTTTAAAAACATATCAAATCACCCTGCATCCTTTTCAGAAGTTCTTCCTTTTTTTCATTCTCGCACCCAAGTGGGTGAACGGCATATCTTTGTTGCACTAATACAGTAATCACGAGCATTTTTTTTCAATTACAACAGAAAAAATTCCCTTGAAGTTTAAGCTCTTAATTCTAACGGGAAGAGTTACCGCTAAATTTTTTTTGTGATTTTTTCAAGAAATATTTTTGTTTATGTTATTTGACAATGTGTCTTTTTCAAAAGTACATAATGCATTCAATTGATATCTGAGATCGGTATATCAATGCCACTAATCATATTATGTCTCAGTTTAACAGTTGATAAATATTATCAATAAATTAAATTTCTTTCAATATTTGCTTAAATAAGTTGGTCACCTTTAAGTTTATTATTTGTTTTAAGCAATAAATAATAAACAAAAGGTTGATAGTTTTGTGCATTATAATATCGAAATAATTATTTGTTTACAATTTTCTAACTATAATAAATTATTAATAAAATAGATCTCTTTTATAAATAAATATAATAAACTTAAAAAATCACAAAAACAAAATTTGCGACACGTGGTTCCGTTGGAGTTAAGAGCTCAAACTTTGAGGAAATATTTCTGCCGTAATTGAAACCGTTTGTGAGGTAATCGTAATAAATTTAAAAAATCCTTTTAAGGAACCCTTTACTGCACACTAATGCAAAGTTCCTGATTACTGTATTAGTGCAACAAAGATATACCGTTCACCCACTTAGGTGCGAGAATGAAAAAATGTAAGAACTTCTGATAAGGATGCAGACTGATTTGATATATTATTTGAAAAAAATTTTAGCTAAAAATAAAAAAAATAATTTTTTTCTTTTTTTTCATCATGCTGTACCCCCAAAATTATAGTAGCTGAAAATCTGTAAAAATTCTGAGGAGTAGCTGCTAATATGAGGATAAAGTCTACAGAGTTTCAAATTTTTCGAACAAATACTTTAGCCGGAATAAAAATTTAATCGTTCAATGCCAAAAACCCCGTGTTATTTAAAGGGGAAACTTACATCGCTCTGCGGCACGGGTTAAAATTGAGATAGAGACCTGAAACTTTGAGGATATTTTTTTTTATTTATTTCGAACCACATAAGCCTCTGGGAACTTAAAAATTCAAAAATGTCAAAAATAAGGACCACCCTAATATATATATATATATATAGTTAGAGGTAGAGGTAGAGTTAGAAACGAGAGCTGGTGGTATACTCTCTTGTATCAAGTTCAACAACCCACAACCCCTCACTAGTACGTTGTTGAGTAGGTTCGATAAGGAGACAATTGGCCACGTGGGGCTTTACCAGTATATGTCCAACCAACGATTTTAGTGCTATGTACTTTACTCCTATACTCAACTTCCTTTCAGTACTCAACGAATCGATTTTAGTAGTATTTTGGTTTTGTAAATATTTTATTTTTTCATTTACTCTTGCTATATTTTTAACTTCCCGCTAAGAAAATTGTAAATTTTCAAAAATTCGGGAAGTTATTGGTTTCGGTCCGATTTACGAAAATCGAATTTCCATCAGATATCGACGTTTTGAGCTCCTAGGAAGCTATTCTGACTATTTTCAAGATGATGTCCGAGTGTATGTATGTATGTGTGTACGTACGTATGTAAATACCTGTATCTTTTGAACGGATGAACCGATTTTGAACTTTAAGGTGTCATTCGACGCGGATTGTCAATATCTTGAAGCCGAGAGAAAATTGAGCTTGAGTGGTAGGGCTCGTTCAGAGATATTCCAAAAATAAAGTTTTTTCGAAAATGTTTTTTTTTGATAACTTTTAATGTGCTTGATGGATTAATTCCAAAATGGACTGGGCTCTAGAGCTTTATAAGCCGCGTCGAATGCCACCTCAACCATCAAAATCGGTTCATTCGTTCAAGAGAAACCGTTGTCGAAAGAATTAAAAAAAAAAAAAAATTTTTTATTTTTCCTGAAATATCTCAAAAACGACTCGATAAATCGAATCCAAAATTTGATCAGCTTTAGAACTTGGCAAAACGCGTCGATTGCCGCCTCAACCATCAAAATCGGTTAATTCGTTCGCGAGATATCGTGGGAGAAAGAAATGCTAAAAAATGGTTTTTTACAAAACAATGGCATACAAAAGTATTTGCGAAAATGTATTTACAATAGTGTTTTCGAGCTCAACGAGCTCGAAAACAGCGGGAAGTTTTGGGGCTGGCCCGCAGGGTCAACTGACAGACCGATTTTTTTTTTTTAATTATAAGATAAATAAAGTATTGAGTATCAAAGTTAAAAATTACGAAATGATTGGCAATTATATTTGATGTCTACGGTCGGGTGAAAAATAAGGAATTTAATAAATTTTTCAGCCTGAATAAAATAGATTGAAGGTAAAATGCGAATGGAATATAGGATTGGCAGCAATAAAGAACGATTAGAGAGGCGAGTGAAAAAATATTTAGTGTCTTGACCCTCGAAACTCTTTCACGTAATCAGACATTTTCCTGGGACGGGATTTTGTAGACCAGACGATCGATTCGATCGCTTATTTTTGGAGCGAGTGTGCAGGACGACGTTTTCAAGCCGGATTTCGTTTTGCTGATAAGTTATACCAACTATCGACTTTTTTATATCTCTATCTTCATGTGGAGATAAAAATATAGAATAAGGAATAAAGGTAAGGGATAAATAATGAGAGAATAGGAGATAGAAATAAAAAAATAAGATTATCTAGGCGACCTCTCATACTTGAACGTTTATTGCTACAAATCTTGAGTTGAGCACTTGAATTTTATCGTTTCGCATTTGTCGTATAGCTCATAGAACACAGGATTATTGGTTATCTTGAATTAAATTCCAGTTTTTTTTTTGTTTTTGATTTATCTTTGGGAAAAGTTTGGTTTTGTTTTTTTCAAGGGCTTTAAATTGTCAAGTAATTTGGAAGGAGAGAGAGATTAAAGGAAGAGTATCAGTAGACAAATACGACAGGGCAATCGATAAAGAGGACGGGGATCGGGGGTTGGGGGTTGGGGGTGGATTGAACCAAACAGTCGAAACGAGTTTATGTACAAGCTAAAACCCGCGTGGCAACGAATACCCAGTGAGCTAAAGCTAAAGCAGAAAACTCTCAAGCGTGCTTGCGCGACAGTAATTTCACGGTGTTTTCGTTTTACCGAAATTGCCCTCGTAACGGGTTTCGATCATGCCACTAGGTCCAGAAAACACATAACAGACACTATGTATACCTTACAATAAACACTAAACTAGTTAAAAAGACCAAAAGACAATGAGAGAGAAAGAGAGAAAGAGAGAAAGAGAAAATAGGTGGGTAAGTAGACGTGCGATAGACGTTGCTACTAGCCAGGAGATATCCGTCGCCTGTTGGGTGAAAACCGGAAATAGTTATATGCGGAGAATCTCCCAAGAGTTACTTTACGACGGGCAATATAAAAACGACGGATATAAGAATCCGTAGGAAATGAGAAATGCTCAAGAGATACAGATTGCTAAAGAAAAGTCAAGGAAAGATAATAAAATATAAATGTAACATATCTTACTTTTTTATTCTTTCGTTTAATTTTTTTCTTTCTCTCTTATTTCCTTGAATTTATTTATTTTCAGTAGTTCAATTTAATTAAATAAAAATTTTGTTCTTTCGAGTGAAGGATGGCCGGTTTTAGTCTCATATTAAAAATAACGATTACGATAACAAAAAAAGATAAGTACAATGGGGCTTGAGTTACGACAATGAGGATAAAAAGGGAAATACCAAGTTTTAGTACACAACAAAGATGGACGCAAACAATAATAATGATAACAGTAGTAGTAATATAAATATGAGGGACTTAAAGGTAGTAAGAGTAGACACAGAAGATATTCACCTAAGATTCAAGTTGGTAAAATTTACAAAAGAAGTTGCTAGACGATGATGCTCTGGTGCTTGAGGTTACAAGCATCTTAGCTTACCAACTTTAATAGTACTCAACCACCCGCTCGTTCTTATTCACGTTGGAAATAATAAGAATGCCGGATTTTACAAAGCTGCTTATACACCGACGTACATTTATCTGGTGTAAAGAGGCTCACAAACTTTATACTCCCTGTTTTGAGACACTTTTCTTTTAAATATATACGTCATATATATTCCGGATACAATATTCTCTTGAATATATATTTTATGCATGTAATAGCTAACAAACTTGGGGTAAATGAATAATAAAATAAAAAAATTTAAACATTTTAAATAAAATTTTTAAACAAAAAATATTAAAAAAAGCTGTGGAGTAAAATAATTTTAAAAAATATAAATAAACGAGATGATATTTTATACTTGATGCTACTGCAATACTGCGGGGAATTCTTTTTCTCTTTATATCCTCTTCCGTCTTGATAAAAAAAAAACATTTTAAAAATGATACAAAATAAATTATATTAGAGAAAAGTAGTGAGAAACACTCAAGTATATTAAAATAATTATTGAGAAAAAAAAAATATTAGCGACATTTGGAGTTGAGGTAAAAAGTGAAGAAAACCACGGAAATACACTATTTTTAATGAGAAATAAAAATAAAAATTTGATTTGATAAATTTGTGTAAGTGCTGATCGTAACAATTAAAACTCACGAGAGTTGTTCGGGAAACCTTTCGGAATGCACCAGTGCGAGAATAAAAGGTAAAAACAAGAAGAAAAAAAATAAATAAATTAAGAAAGGCGATAAAAAAAAAAAATTTGAAACTTGAAGTAAAGCGGAAGGCAAGCCAGCAAAAGCAGATAAACGGAAAATGGGCGAAGAGAAGGGTGGATTAACAAGGGGATTTTCGGGTAAGGAAAGAGCGAAAATCGAGAGCAAAAGTGCGGAAGAGATCGCCGTCGGATTAATGGCCCGCGAATCTTTATCGCTTTCATCCTACCCCTACTACTCTCTTATCCACCACACTCTCTCTGTTTCTCTCTCACTTCTTAGACCAGCTTTCTTGCCTATTCTTATCCGAGGGTGTATAGATAGACAGATATAGCTATCACTTTCTTTATCCTCTCAATCAATTAATTATCCAAGTGAATAAATCTGTTGAATAATTGAATTTAATTCATTGTCAAGAATAATAGCAAATAATAAATAGAAAATCTCAACAATTTTTCTTGTAACTTTTTATCACTAAGTATTGAGACTCGTAATTTGTACTAAAAATTAACAATCTTTGATTTTATTAAAAGAGGCCGAAATTTTATTATTCTTAATAAACAGGCTAATAAATTGAGTCGGCGATTTTTCGGCAAAATTTCGGCGTAGCTAGTTTTCAGCCTCGTGTTCACTGCCTCGGTCTTTTGTCACCAGTTTTCGGCCGAGAAAAAATTTTATTATTATTTTGGCTTTAAACTTTTTATCCGGGCAAAAGTCAACTCAAAAAAAGATAAAGGGCAGTAATAAATAAATTACATACTTTTCTTATTATTCAATAAATAATTCAAAATAATTTGATGCCTATGAAATATGGGTACAAGTTCAGTATCCTATTTTTTTCATACTTTTTTTGTAAGAGGAAAAAACCAATTTTCAGAATCCATATCTACGCATGTAAATTTTTTGGTATGAAAAAAATTTACTGCGACATCCTCGTATTGTATATTATTATAAGAATGGTTGTATGCGTGATCGTAAAATCTTTGCGAGTATTACTATAACCCCAGAGGTCGTTGAAACTCTCTGTTTTAAAGCATCTGTTTTTTTTCATAAATATATACATTATTCTTTGCTTATTCGAGATAGTATTATATACAATAAAAAAAATTTTACTTCTTATTTAGAGCTTACAATATGACATATACATTTTTCAGCGATATAAAAAAATACGCGGTAAACAACGGAATAAATAAAATAAAATTTCACTTTTTTTTTCATCTCATGCAGATGGTGTATCCATCAGTTGATTGTGATTATAAGATGTTATAAAATAAAAATGATTAAATTGTAAAAAACATTATTTTAATGGGTAAAGAAAAAGAAGAAAAAGTATATGAAGAAGAAATGTAGGTCACGGATAAAAGTTTTTATCACATCAATAAAATTTATAATTAGCATCGGAAAAATGTCATCGTAAATTTAAACATATTAGTTGATTATTGATTTCATTATTTATTTTACGATCAATACTCTGTCAATAAAAAAAAAAAAAAAAATTCTTCATTACATTAACGACAGATTTTTATATTAAAACTTTTTTAATTATCTAATTAATAATATTCGTTGTTAAATCAATATCAATTTATTAAGCTCATGGATTTAATAAAATTATAAATGTAATATAAATATATGCATTGTGCTTGTAAACAAATAATTTAATTTATTAATTGCAAATATTAATTAACAATTTTGTTAAGTGTTGAATGAATATAAATATTTAATATTAAACCATTTTAAATTAATAGAATGCATTATCCCTTCCACTTAGCTACTGTCCAATTAATAAATTAAACAAAATATCTCAGCCATTAAAAATGAATAAAAATCTAAAAATTAGTAATTTTATAAAATTAACTTTGATAACAAGACAATGAAATTTTTTTATTTTATTTAAAGTATTTTATTGGATAAATGTTCACATTTCCCGTCTAAACGCTTATGGCTAGATATACTTATACTTTGTCGGTGGTAATGTGTCCTGGTCTTTCAGTAAAAAATAACTGTACTCTCGGAAATGTTTGGGAAATGACGACGAGCGATATGAGGAAAATGCTTAAGTACTTATCCTGACCGAGATCTTAAAGAGCTCGTGGTTTTCTTATTCGTTCGAGAAGCAGCCACGAGATAAGCAACTTGATGAGTTTGTTAATATTCCCTTACGGTGTCTTGACTGTATCCAAGAGCTCGCTGCCAACTGAATATCGTTCCAAGACCTAGAGGGTGAGATAAGAAATCGAGGAGCAAACGAAATAGTTTCTGTTGACGCTCAAAAGACTTGTTTGTTATATACTTATATATATATTTATATAATATAAGGTGAAAGACCTGACAATGCTAGTTTGTTGAATGGAAAACAACTATTTAGTTATTGTATATATTTGAAAGTAGGGGAGGGTGGGGCAGAGCGGCCCCCCTGAAATTTTGACCAAAAAAAAAATTTTTTTTTTTTCGACTAATTACTATAAATCCGATATGCTTGCGCATTTTTACCCCTACGCATGACATTTGGGGCAAAATGGACAAGCCCAAAATTTTGAAAAAGTGATTTTTTCATATTTTTATAGTCAAATTAAAAAAAAATTAGTATAATTCCACATTTCTAGCCATACGCATAACACCTGGGGCAAAATAGACCAGCCGAAACTTCCGAAAAAATTATTTTTTCATATTTTTCGGCCGTTTCTTTATGTAAGAGGCAAATTTGGTCACTAAAAATTTATAAAAATTAAATTTTTTTTTTTAGTTGATAAATTTTTGAAATAAAGTAAAATTATAGAATTGATTTTTCTTTTTATTAAATAACAATTAGTAATTATGGTAATCGAGAGTGAACGATTTTTTACGCTTTAAAAAATTTTTTTCGAGTAATATAAAACCAAAAATAGTTGTCAAGAAAAAGAAATACATTCTTAATGATGAAAACAATTAAAAAAAAAAAAAAAAATGAAAAAAAAAATTTTTTTTATCACTTTTTGAAGGGGGGCCGCTCTGCCCCACAAAAAAAAAAATTTTTTTTCAGAATTTTGGCAAAATGTCCATAAATTTGTTCGAAATAGGACAAAAGTAAAGTAATTGTATGTTTGAAAGCCACAAAAAATAATAATTGGCTTAGGGGGGCCGCTCTGCCCCACCCTCCCCTACCCTTATACTTTATTTTGATAACGACAATATCCAAAATTTTGACATTATCATGAGTGTTCTTACTTGGGGTAAGTAATTTTTTATGCAAATATATATTTTTAAATGACGAGATGCGAATGAATAAGTTTATCGAAATTAGGACTTGTCAAAAATAAAACAAGCCAACAGAAAATCAACAGATATAGACAATGGGAGCCTTTGTTACTGATACAGATTTAGTTGAACGGTTTTGAGAAACTGAAACCTCAAAAATGAAAGTAGAGATGATGCCTTTACAGTTAATGCTTTGCTTTGTAACTCACTAGTGACGGTCTGTCAGACTACAAAGGAAATAGAAAGTCAAAAATAAATTGCAGTGTAGTACCACGCGGATATAAATGTTTCATGTCACACTAACAAAACTGGTGAAAAAAAAGAGGCAATAAAAAACGGTGGAAACAGGCGCAGAAAAAAGTGTGAAATAGCTTTTTTGTGCGTAATTAGATTTATTTATTATTTTTTTTTTTTTTGCCGTTATAAAATCGTTAATTGAATAAAAAAGTAAAACGGAAAAATTGAAAAAATCCCATCGCACAAATTGGCCAATATGGAGAGAAATAAACCACAGAGAGACAGCTGAAAATTGTAGATATATATCTCCATAGAGATTGTGATACACGAAAAAGGAACGTGAGATTTTAATCGGGCGTGTGAAGTGGTAGACCATCAGCTTTACCTCTCACGGGCACCAAAAGCGATGTAGAGGACAGATTGATTAACAGGTCGAGAGACATACCATCCCTATTATATCACTTTTCCAATATTCCCGACAGCAATCCCGTATTCTCTGATGGCTGTATCTATATATTATTATGTATAAAAGCCATCACTTTGAGTTGTTCATTTTTTGACATTTCTTTATTCTAGACAGATTGTTATTTTATTTATATTTTCTCAAAATCCAAGTGATCTGTTGGGATTTATTGTTAAGAATTTCGATAATTATGTAATTTATGAACAATAGCTTTGATAAAATTTTTAAATGCTAAGTACACGGAGAAAAAAATATCGCCAGAATGACTATCCAATGTATCCTCAAATGACGTATCATCAGAATAACGATTCGTATACCTAATTTAGGAATACTCTCATATTAATTTAATGATCTATAGTATCGTTAAAATGAAGATACGTTTTTGGGTTAGGTTAAGTATTCGTTTATTTAATTTAACAATACGACGAATAGCCTTTGTAACGATATGTAGTTTCGTTGATATAAGTATCTGTATAGCCAGCGTGAGGATCCGTATAGCTAAATTGGCTATACGTATCATCGTTCTCGGTTGCCGGATGCCTAAATACAGAGTTTGCGCAATAGTCATGTTAGTGATTCATAAAATGCCTAAAATAAGGATACGAATCGTCATTTTGACGATCCACTGTGAGGATACTCTGTATAGCTGAATTGGCTATACGGCGTATCGTCAAGTAAGATGACTATACAGCGTATAGCCAGAATAGCGATACGTATACTTAATCTGGCGATATTTTTCTCTCCGTGTATGATATATAGTCGAGGAAACAATTATTGTAAAACTAAAATGTATTATAGAATTTATGAATATAAAAAAAATGCATACAAGAGGAAGGAAGGAAATGTGGCGCGCAGGGTATGCAGTATAAGTTTTCAGGTAAACTTGAGAAGAGCTGTTCGAGCTCTCATGTCGTGCCAACTCGCCATATATATTTTAGGACACGAACTACAAACCCCGGAAGATGTGGCAGGGCGTTTCCGGGGTCGCAGCAAACCAACCAGGCGTCGTTTTGAGGTGGTTCTAACTCGGATGGCTACCTTTACGAGTCGCACTACATGATGAAGCTTTTTGCATTTACTTAGCTTGTAAAATAACCAGCCCTTTTACTCGTCGAGTAATGAAAAAATTTTATGTAACGGCTTGACACAAATTTACATGCAATATGTTTATTGCAGTTATTAAAATATACCATTTTGTTGTTTTAAAATAATATTAATTTTTCAATATTCGAATATAAATAATTTTACCATTTACTTGAATAAAATAAATTGCAGTTTAAAAATAAAAAGAAACACTATTTACCAAAAGTTTATCTTGTACTTTTTGTTATTTTTTTTTTTTTTACCAAGCGAAAATACGTGAAAAACGTTCTGTCACATTTCCGTCTGAGACGTCGAACAGAATGAGAAAAGTAGGAAACGTGACAAACCGACTATAGAAGGTGGCTGGATGAAAAGGGGGTGTGATGCAGTATATGAGAAAGAGGAGGACAAAAAAACGAAAATAAAAAGAGAATAATGTTGGTAAAAAAAAAAAGGAGAGTGAAAAAAGGATTGGGATTGTCGCGAGATAGTGAAATAACCAGAGTTCCCATTGTTCCGGGTCAGTAGCATTTTTGCGGGACCACAACTTCGGATTCTTTATAAATTTTCTCGTACATTCATATGTTACCAATGAAACGAAAAAAAAATAAGAGCAAAAGTTTAAATATTCAAGTAATTTAATTCATGAAAAACATTACTATCGATAAAACAAATTAAAAATAAATAAAATAAAATATATGAATAGGTAACTCGACTCAATGCCTTTCCTAACTACCGCTCCTTTGATTCATGAAAACCCCTAGACGCCTTGATGTTGCATTATGCAACAGCAAAACCGACCACAACAATGAAATTCGATTTGAATGCCGTCCAGTTTTGTGGAATCGCACGATGAAGAGGTAGAGTAAACGGAAGAAGCCAGGGTGCTTTCAAAACAGAATTCGAACCGCGGGAAAAAGTATTTAAAAAAAAAGTTAAAAAAATAAAATAAAGAAAATACAGCAGCAGGCACAATAATGGCGGACGATGTGCTGTAGGTGGTAGGCAGAGAGTAAAAACAATATATATGTTAGAGTGTGTGTGTGTGTGTGTGTGTGATGAGTTTGTACTAGAGGTGAATGAGGTAAAGAGGGAAAACGAGTTGAAATATACAGGGTGAAGAAAAGAAGAAAAATGAGAGAGCAAAATGGGGTTGAAGGAGAGCAAAATATCTACATCCATTGTACACCGTGGTCCACACTGCATTCTTAGTTTTCCCCACAAAAGTAAAGGGTAGCAGATGAGAGAAATTTTTTTGTGTCGCATGCGAAATATTCCGCCGACGTGTATCGCCGACTTTGGCGGACGTCCAGCTAGACAGCCTTCCTCTTCTACTTGCTGTTAGTTTCTATTCGTATTCTAAGTTTTTTTCGTTTAAACTTTTATTTATATATATATACATTTTTTTTATTCAAGTTTCTCTTCATTACTTTTTTTGCTGCGTCTCTTCTGAAACTCTTTCCCTCGAGTGCTGTTGCCGAGTTGCACATTGAGATCCTAACAGAAGTCATCGGCTTTGCCGTTTTTACTTGTTTGTTATTTTATCTTTTGTAAGTTTTATACTGAGGTATCTTTTATTGGGTGCGCGGTATAAAAAAGAAAATGAATAGGAGACAACAAAACATCAGTTGGTTTCTTTAGCGTATAAATTTTCTTCGTCAACTAATTCATGCTCGTGATTAATTTATTTTATTCAAGTCCAATAGCAGATGTTGTCATGTTTTATGTATCTTCATCTAATGAACGCTCCTTTTTCTATTTATTTATTTATTCCAGTGACATAAAACCACGGAATCTCGTAGTTTATTGTTTTTTATTTTATGTAAAAAAACAGGGAAAAAATAGTATTTATGTGTGATCAATTTCGGTCACCGACAAATTGAATTATTGGTCATGTGATTGTCATGTAAAAAAAAAATAAATAAATGAATAATCAACAACAAAAACAATGACCAATAAATTTTCTATATACTTTTATTCACGCCAGAGTATTGAGAGGCCAATTTAACGATCACTGACACCTCATTTGCCGCGTCGCTTAAAACGATTGGCACGGAAATATCGTTTTATTAAACCAACGATGAAAATATCAAATATTCAATAAAATAAAATTTTTTATCTCATTTTACTATATGTACAGACTACACAATAAAACACATATAGGGGAGGGTGGGGCAGAGCGGCCCCCCTAAGCCAATTATTATTTTTTGTGGCTTTCAACCATATGATCACTTTACTTTTGTCCTATTTCGAACAAATTTATGGACATTTTGCCCAAATTCTGAAAATTTTTTTTTTTTTTTTGTGGGGCAGAGCGGCCCCCCTTCAAAAAGTGATAAAAAAAATTTTTTTTTTCTTTTTTTTTTTTTTTAAATTGTTTTCATCATTAAGAATGTATTTCTTTCTCTTGACAACTATTTTTGGTTTTATATTACTCGAAAAAAATTTTTTAAAGCGTAAAAAATCGTTCACTCTCGATTACCTTAATTACTAATTGTTATTTAATAAAAAAAAAAATCAATTCTATAATTTTACTTTATTTCAAAAATTTATCAACTAAAAAAAAAATTTAATTTTTATAAATTTTTAGTGACCAAATTTGCCTTTTACATAAAGAAACGGCCGAAAAATATGAAAAAATAATTTTTTCGGAAATTTCGGCTGGTCCATTTTGCCCCAGGTGTTATGCGTAGGGCTAGAAATGTGGAATTATAATAATTTTTTTTTAATTTGACGATAAAAATATGAAAAAATCACTTTTTCTAAATTTTGGGCTTGTCCATTTTGCCCCAAATGTCATGCGTAGGGATAAAAATGCGCAAACATATCGGATTTATAGTAATTAGTCGAAAAAAAAAAAATTTTTTTTTTGGTCAAAATTTCAGGGGGGCCGCTCTGCCCCATGGGGGCCGCTCTGCCCCACCCTCCCCTATATATGACCTAGCTAATTATTATTTTTTATACCACTAATAAAAAAATCTAAATTGCTTCTTGAAAAAAATAAAATATTATTATTATAAAATACACACATACCTTGGATGGAGATACGGCGACCGCAGACCGCACTTGCATCTGTAACAACAAAAACACGCAGAGAAAATTAAAACATTTTTGTCTAATTAAAAAGGCATTTAATTAGAAGAAAAGTAAATACGGCTTTTAACTGAGTAAAAAATTTTAAAATCCCGTATAAAATATTAAGAAAAAAAAATTCTATCTATTTATTTAATTAAGGTAAGAAATATAGTAATTATCTCATTATAAATACATTGTCTTGAGTCACTGACAGTTCACTTAGTTTAAATAAATGTAGATGTCAAGTAAGCCGATGAGAAAACTTGAGTAATTAAGTGTTTAATTAAACAGCAATGTGCGCCGGTATAAAAAGACGAGACAGCATCATCAGTGTCTGGCTCATTACATAAGCAATTGGAAAATTAAGGCGCATATAGCTGGCAAAAGGGTATAAGGTGTCGGTTAAAGCCCAGCAGACTGCACCAAGATGCGTAATAACCTGAGTAAAGATATATAGAATGCACAGCAAGAGAGGAAGGAAGTTGGTGGCGAAGATGGTTACAGAGAAAGAGCTCTTCTGGGTTTGTGCTGCTCCAAACTAAATAGAGTATCGCAGTTAGAGCGATGAGAGTGGCTATGAAGGCTATGGAGCAAAGAGAATCTTATTCGCGGTCGTAGTCACGGTTAATTTAATGAGGAGTGTACACTAATACAATATAATGATAGCGATAAATTGATTTACGTTCTCTTGGAAATATTCTCTACTACTCATGCTAAAGCATCCTCGGCAAAGTTGCTTTCAAGCTTTCACGATCCGAGCTAATGATTGAAACTATTTCCGTCTTGTTAAAGTGCCCAAGTGCATTTGCTTAAATAAATTACGACTTTACTTATTAAAAATCATCATATAATTTTTTATATGGCTCAGTATAATTAAATAACTTGTAATTATATTTCAATTAAACTAAGAGAAAAAGAGACATACATTTTCCAGGTGCAGCTTATTATCATAAAGTACTCTGATAATTTTTGTGGTAGAAACTAGAGCTAAGTTAAAGTTATTAAAATTACGGAATTAATATATAAGATCTGAAAAAACAGTTAAATATAAATGTAAGGTTATTTCTTAATTAAAAAAATATGCTTTCATGTCTAAACATGGTTAGCTGGTAGCATAAAAAAAAAAAAAAATTCTTTTACCTCTATTAAAAGTCATAATACACGAGGTATAACGAGATAAAGCATATTTAAGCACCTGAGCAATTTAATCAGACAGTCGGATAAACAGACGTCGGGCGAGCGGGATGGAAGCTTTCGTAAGGAATCCAAAGCCATAGTATACTAGTTGTTATACATATACATATACATGCATATAAATAGTTTAGCATTTGGTGTGTGTAACAAGGAAACGGGGTGTTGTCTTTGCTGTTCTTGAAAACACAGCAACGAAGACCGGTACAGTAACTCGGTACGACAAGTAATTACACAAAGTAATTATTCGTTTGTATAATACACGAGAGAGTGTCTTAAATGTAAGACGAATGTTACTCCACTACTAGTCCAATCTAGTGTTTCGACGTGATAAAATATCTATATATATTTATAAAGGAGAAATGCCTCTTGGCTTCGACTTCGGACTTGTTACAGTTTCATTATTAAATTCTGTGAGAAGTATTAAGTTTTAGGAGCCGCTAAAAGTGGACTATGCGACGTCGTACGTAGTCAGTTGAGTAGTATTATTATTATTGCTAGTATATAGTGTGTAGTAGTGGTAGTAATAGAAGCCCCACGGGGTAGCTGTTGCTGGTGGCATTTTCCGTCCTAACTAAACTGATTTCCAGTTGCCACGGTTACAACTTCGGTAACACTAAATTGCCCGTATGACACCAACCCTAGCTACCTGGTATCCCAACGTAATCTTGTTACAATCACCGCCATGCCCAAAAATATCCTATGATATTTAATAAAATAAGAGATGAGTTAATTTAAAAATTAAACTTAGAGAAACTAAAAATAATATTACACCGGCACACAAAAAAAAATAAGTTCTCTGTACTTTTGACGGGACCGATTTATTCCCATGTATTTTGACCCGCTGAATCCGAATCCGAGGTCCGTTTAACCCGTACACCCTCAGATTTTTAGAAAACTTTAAAAAACCTCAAAAATACACAAAAATCGACCGTTTTTTAAATTTATAAATTTTTTTAACCCTAACTAAGCATGATTTTCATGTATTTCGGTCCTCTACATACTAACTTGAAGTTTATTTAAAACATTAGCCATTTAAAGTCTGAGTAAATTCCGAAAAACCCCAAAAAATTGCAAAAAAGCAAAAAAATTCTTAGTATTGTGATGAAAAAAATTTTATAGGGCTAAATAAATAATTATTTTCATGTATGTTTATCTGTCACATATAATTGTCGAACATCCATGGCTCAGACATCTCTAAAATTTTAAATAAATGGCAAAAATTCCCAAAAAATCGAAAAAAATATAATTTGGTATAACAAAAATCATTTTTGAAATCGAAATAAATAAAAGAAATCATATTGTTCGATCTGTGATATATATATATAAAAAATATTTTGGCCTAAAACATAAAAAATTTTAATATGCTTCAAAAAATTTTTTTCATCACAACACTAAGAATTTTTTTGCTTTTTTGCAATTTTTTGGGGTTTTTTGGAATTTACTCAGACTTTAAATGGCTAATGTTTTAAATAAACTTCAGGTTAGTATGTGGAGGACCGAAATACATAAAAATCATGCTTAGTTAGGGTTACAAAAATTTATAAATTTAAAAAACGGTCGATTTTTGTGTATTTTTGAGGTTTTTTAAAGTTTTCTAAAAATCTGAGGGTGTACGAGTTAAACGGACCTCGGATTCGGATTCAGCGGGTCAAAATACATGGGAATAAATCGGTCCCGTCAAAAGTACAGAGAACTTATTTTTTTTTGTGTGCCGGTGTTATTATTAAGAAAAGAATAATAAATTAAAAACAAAAGTAACTATTTGATTTATAAACGTGTAGCAAAAGTAAGTTTATTAAAATTTGATATCCCGGTTGATTTAAATATTTTTTGTCTGGGCTGATATTATTGCTCGCATGTATGATAAATTGAGGTAAAATAAGCGGATGAAAAAACAACTAAAAGGAAAATGGAAAAAAAAAAAAATAAAAGTTTAAAAGAATAAAAAGGGAACAAAAGAAAAATGTTGGTCGAGTGTTGCTGACACCAGGGACAATATATGAACGACAGGAATAACAGATAGTGGGTAAAAGAGAATACGAGGAAGAGGGCAAAAGAGCTTGTACTAGTCAGTGTTGGCCAACGATTTATTCAATTTCACCGGATCAACAAAATGGAAATAGCGAAACTAGTGACGTATTTCTGTCGTTGCAATTGAACTCAATGTGCAGATCGCCCGGGATACGAGGGAGGATTCCAGTGTAGGGAGGACCCAGGTTAAAATAGTACAAGACAATTTAAACTCACCGCCAGCCAGCACACACATTTAATTGCTCGACATCAAACCGATTGATGCCAGAGCAAGAGCATTTAAATAAAATAAAATAAAAAATAAACCGAAATCATCCAAAAACGGTGAAAAATAGCTCATCGAGTCCTCTCTCTGGCAACACGGTGTTGATTCCTTCGAATAAAAATAAAACTTTGTTTCAAATAAATTTCATCATCAAACTATTTTAATTAAATCCTCTATTTTTTTTTTAATTCAAAATATCCTTTTATTGATATTCGATTTTATTTACACGGAAATATATACAACATAAAAATTAAAATGTTTTATTGCAAATGGAAAGAAGTAGTGATACCGATTGAGTCTCGAGCAGGAATAAAAAAAAATGAAAAAACCGGCAGTTATTTACAATTCGTAGGTGGGATAGCAAAGTCCTGGCAATAAAAGAGGGTTGAACCTGTTGGTGTAAACTCTGGAAATCGACACTTAGACATCCACACAATTGGATTAACTCGATTGTCTAAGCTCTGCTTTGTACCTAACAAGCCGGATAAGAAATTTAACCAATTGCTATTTAATTGGTTTAAGGGAGTGTTTAGTCACGCGATTTTTTTATATTTCCTTGTGTCTGAACTGACTTGAATGTATCAACATCAAAGTAACAAGCAGTTAAGCGGAATGTCGAGAGTTAAATAAAGAATGGACAGTTTCGTTGAGAAAAAAGTAGGTCAATATTTGTATGAAAAGTAAAATTTAATTGAAAATAGATATTGATATTTGGATTGATGACACGTGTCACTCAAAGACTTTACAAACTGAGCTTGAATGTGCTGCATAAATGACGTATCAGTTATTAAAGGGCTCTGTGTCTTTGATCAACTGAAACTTTTGAGGGCTTGATTTCAAAGACTGTCGACATTATATATGTCAGCTAAAACACAAGCTACTTTAGTATATCTATTTTCTATCATTTTACTCTAGAAGAGCCACGAAAATAATATGAGACGATGATCAGTTGGGAGAATGAAAAAAAAAAAAAAATCACCGATCGACACACAGAGAAGATGACCAGACACATGTTACTGTGAATGTTCTAGGACTCAAAAAATTTGTTTTCTTTGGTATTTTTATATATTGACAGACGTATTACACGGAAAGAAAATTATGGGAAGTTTTGCTATGCATTATGGGAATGGTTCCCATAATGGTATGGGAATAGTACCTATACTACTATGGGAACCATCCCCATAATAGTATGAGAATAGTTCCTATACCATTATGGGAATAGTTCCCATATTGGTATAGGAACTATTCCTATAATATTATGGGAACTATTCCCATAATGGTATGGGAACCATCCCTATAATATCATAAAATTTTTTTTTTGCACAATAGTGTAGAAATTTCCCAAAATTTGAATTTTCTTGAATGTTTTGTGCTGACAAAAAATTCTTGTTAAACATTTTAATGTTTTTTTGCCAAATACGATTTTTTTTTTCAATGTTTGAATTTTTGTTTTTATGTTTAATAATATTTCTGTGTATTGTAGAAGTGATTACCACACTTCTTTAAAATAATTTTTTCATGATAATATGGAAACCATTCCCATAATATTATAGGAATGATTCCTATAATAGTATGGGAACTATTCCCATAATATTATGGGAATGATTCCCATAATGGTATAGGAACCATTCCAATTGCATTATGGGAATAGTTCCCATACTATTATAGGAACCATTCCCATAATATTATGGGAATGGTTCCTACAATTTATGGGAATGGTTCCTATAAATTATGGGAATGGTTCCTATAAATTATAGGAATGATTGCCATAATATTATAGAAAGTATTCCTATAAATTATAGGAACCATTCCTATAGTGTTATGGGTATCATTCCCATAATTATAGGAACTATTCCTATAATTATGGGAAACAATCCTATAATTATAGGAACCGCTGCCATAATTTTCTTTCCGTGTACGTTGATATAAATAATTAATTAAAATTGTTGGAAAGAAGGAAAAAACAATCGATTGATTGCTGATAAAAGTTGACTTTGACAGAGTAATTTTAATTGATTATCGAAAGCTAAATCCTATCTTGACGAGGAAGTCTCGGAAAATTGGATAAAACGGAGACAGTGTTACATGTCATTGTAAAAAAAAATAATAATAATGGTAATAATAAAGGAACAAAATGAAGTAAAAAAATAAAATGTTTAAACTGAAAGAGCGAACGTTGAGCACTTGGTTGATGAACGAGTCTCGTCTTATCGCGAAGATTAAAGACTGGCTCCTAGTGTCACGACAGAAACGATGAAAAATGTTTACTCCGGAAGTCCTTCGCCTAGTCAAGATTACTTCCACCTTTCTTTATTTCTGCTACTCTTTGACCTTACAATTCTTATACATAACTTGACAAATACCGTTTATTCTTTTTTATATTAGACAACAAAAAAAGTAGTTCATTCCAATAACTGCTTTTTATTTATTTATTTTAAACTCTGCGTTCATATCCTTTGAAATACGATAAAATAAATATAATTTACCTCTGTAAAAAATTCGATTAACAGGAAATCGTTCCCAATATAAAATTTTACCTTCTCCGTAATTATATTTCAAAATTAAATCGTTTACAAATATTTTAAATTCAATGAAATAAATTCAATTGAATTTTATTAATTACAATATATCGTAATTGACGTTGGAATGATAACTTTATGGAATTATGTTTTGTTTCCATTATTATATTCATCGTAACTTTACTTTGCAATTAATTATTTATAATCGTGGGTTATTGAATACTCTATTATATTTTTTACGTGTAAATATGAGTATTCTACATGGAGAAAAAAGAATAGGTATTTTTCCTATATTCACATATATTCACATTGGAATAATTTATATGTAGAAATAGAGCAGTGTCTATGTATTTCCATTGAAAGTGGCCCGCAACTTTTATTCTGTTAGAGATAACCTCACACAACAATGACATTTTTTGTTCTTTATAGTGTCCTCTAGTAGGAGAAACCCTAGAAAAGTTTGAGAAAAATTTATTTTTCGAATAATCGACGTCGGGCAGATATAGACAGATGTAAGCAGATGCGGGCAAATGACACTGCTATGTCTTTTTGTGAAGAGTAGCCCGTAACTTTGCTCCTGTTGGGAATAACTCAGCACAATATAAACGTTTTTTGTTCATTATGATGTCCTCTAGTAGGAGAGACCCCAAAAAGTCCTAAGAAAAATTTATATTTTGAGTTTAGACCTATTTGAGAATGGAGGAACATGGGGGAAGATGCCGACCTCCATGTATTTCTATGGAAAGTGGTCTGTAACTTTGCTCCTATTGGGAATAACTCAGCACAATATAAACGTTTTTTGTTTATTATGATGTCCTCTAGTAGGAGAGACCCTAAAAAACCCTAAGAAAAATTCATTCTTTGAATTCAGACCCATATGAAGACGAATGAAGATAAATGAGGATGGCACTGCTCATGCATTCTTATGAAGATTGGCCCGTAACTTTGCCTCTGTTAGGAATAACCCATCACAATATAAACGTTTTTTGTTCATTATGATGTCCTCTAGTAAAAACAAACCCAAAACATTTCTAAAATTTAGTTCTAAATTAATGACATATTAAGTATATTAATATTGGGTTATCATGAGTCATATTTTTACAGAATACATGTTGAATATAAAAAAAATTTGAAATAATTGAAAGCTTACATGATATTGATTGTTATCATTGTTGATAAAAAAAGCACAAGAGAAAAAAGAAAAAAAATAATAATGAAAAGAGCAAGAAAAGCCATAGCTTTGGGGATGAAAGGAACCAGCAAAGCATCATCACGGGACTAAGCAGGATGTGGCAGAGATAAGCTACTATTACTCTAGCTAAGAGTTGATCTATATAACTTCCACCCAACCCACTGATGTCTAGTTTCATCTTAGAGTGCTTTCTCATCCCTCCCACTCCCTTCCTCATACATTCTCTACTCGCTGTACTTTACACTCCACATTGTATAGATATACTTGTTAATACTTTGGTATGAACATTGTCATTCCTGGGTGTGCAAGCACTCGGATGGACGAGGATCACGCGGACAGGATAACCAAACCATATCCCTAGAGTGCACTGATGCCAAGATACTCTCTCTCGCTTTCTCCTTCTCTCTCTCTGGCTGATTCCTAAGTAATCTTGATGACAAGTACCTCCTGGAATGATCTTGGCCAGTCAATTTCCTCACTTATGACTTCCACTATGTGTGAATCCGAGTCATCATCTCTGATGGGAATATATATCCTCTATCTCTATAGTGTGGACTCCTATTCAGACTACTGTGTAGAGATACTTGGGAGATAAAGCCACTCGCATTCAACTATCTCCTCATCTTGATCTTCCGTTTGTGAATTATGCAGTTATATATGTGATTCATACAAATAAATATATATATCTCTGTTTGTATTGAAGGGCTGTGGTGATTGTTGAGATATTCTGATTATATTCTGAGTTACCGTTGAAGCTCATTAATATAGCAAAGATTACGTAATAGTAGAGGAAATTATTTACGGGAGAGATATACTTTTGGAGTAATATTTCAAGAAATCTATATGATTCAAAAGTCAAATTTAATGAATATAGAATTTTATCTAAAAAATTCAATATTTAATTTACTCCCTTCATAATTTAATATCAAAATCGAATCCCAGTAATAGAATTACGTTAAATAAATTTGTAAATTAGATTCCATTGATTAAAGCACACTTTCAGACCAAATTTCATTACAGTATAAAATATTAAAATTGAGTAACTAAATAAACTTTTAACTAAAATATGAATATTTGACTACCATACTCTTAACCTAAAAATATAAAAAAACAATTTCGTACTCTCTAAAACTAAATAAGTGAAAATTTCACTAATTGAAATAGTGATCTTAAAATTCACTACAAAATTAGTGATTTTGAATTAGATTTACTAATTCATTAGTGATTCCCCGGATTCTACAATGATTACTAGTGGCGCCTCGCTTAAGGACTTTTTATTCTATCATCGAATTATCAAATTCAGGGCAAAATTAATTACGATAATTTTTAAATACAACTGAACAGTATTAATTCAAGTAAGTTAATTAAATAAAACCTAATTTAGTTGCTAAATAATACATCTTGTTATTTTTTAATAGCTTTATATTTTTACTCCAACTTTTTTTACCGAACCTGAATCAAAACCATCATTGACAATAGATTCAGGTTATGAGTTATAATTATGATATAAATATTTACCGTATGAAAGTAATTTTCATTGTTAATTTAGTCGATCAAGTTGCTAAACAAATTTTATATTCAATTACAAATAATAATCATAATAATAATAATATTTTGATACAATATTATTAGCAACGATACAATATTTTTCCAAATAAATCCTCGTCAACAAGTGAATTAGTACATTTTTGACTAATTCAATCAGTGAAATTTTCACTAATTCTATATGTTGTTTTTTTTACTAATTCAAAAAGTGAATAGTCACTAATTCATAGTCGTATACTTTGGACAATTTAGATTAGTGAATATTCACAAGTAATTAGTGGTTTTTCACTAATTTAGTTTTAGAGAGTAATTAACAAAATTAAACGGATTATTGTTATGATTATTTTTATCCACTGGCCTGGTTTCTATTATTCTTTAGACACTATCCCATACCTTGGACCCTTGGGAAGGCGGTACAGCTTATATATCACGAGTTATATTGCGAGTAGGATTCATTTGGCGTATTATGTGTAGAAAGGGGACATTAAACACAAAGCGAATCTTCTTTTCCTCTCTATACTAACAATTCCCAAGAGTTCTTTGACCAGCAATATATACCTGTACATACTTTTGTCATTGGTATCCATAAGGTCTGACCAATTTTCTCAATGGCCTGTATATATATACAGAAAAAAAGTGAGAAAGAGATAACGAATCTAGCTCTGGCAGGTTTCTTTGATGATACTCCGTCCAACCATTATGTTAAAAACAAAAAAGAAAATCACAATAACAAAACTACCGAGCAAACATTTCCATTAGACTGTCACTGATCTTTACAATCCGCATTACTTTTCCATTATTATTCTGCTCTATTTTTATCTCTGCATTAACAATAGAAATTGTCATTCAAATGAGACTTTTGTGATGATAAAAATAAAAAAAAACTCATCCTCAATTATAAATACAATGATTTATTTATTTATTCACTAAGTATCTCGGGATAAATATTTGTGGTTGATATAAAGTTTAGCGGAATACTTCTCGACTTTGAAATAATACAGTACAAAGCAAAACAATAACAGAGATTTGATTCAACGTATTCCATTTATACTAAAAGATCTATTGTTAACATTCTGCGGTCGGAAAATAATGTAATTTAATAGGTTATTATTTACAATCTAAATGAAAGCAGATAACAATTCCGATAGCGTCTACCGTTGTGCAAAGAGCTATTCTAATTTTTCATCCACCAATTTCGTTAGCAAATAAATATAGGGGAGGGTGGGGCAGAGCGGCCCCCCTAAGCCAATTATTATTTTTTGTGGCTTTCAACCATAAGATCACTTTACTTTTGTCCTATTTCGAACAAATTTATGGACATTTTGCCAAAATTCTGAAAAAAAATTATTTTTTTTTGTGGGGCAGAGCGGCCTCCCTCCAAAAAGTGATAAAAATTTTTTTTTTTCCTTTTTTTTTTTTTTTAAATTGTTTTCATCATCAAGAATGTATTTCTTTCTCTTGACAACTATTTTTGGTTTTATATTACTCGAAAAAAATTTTTTAAAGCGTAAAAAATCGTTCACTCTCGATTACCTTAATTACTAATTGTTGTTTAATAAAAAAAAAAAATCAATTCTACAATTTTACTTTATTTCAAAAATTTATAAACTAAAAAAAAAAATTTAATTTTTATAAATTTTTAGTGACCAAATTTGCCTCTTACATCGAGAAACGGCCGAAAAATATGAAAAAATAATTTTTTCGGAAGTTTCGGCTGGTCCATTTTGCCCCAGGTGTTATGCGTAGGGCTAGAAATGTGGAATTATACTAATTTTTTTTTAATTTGACGATAAAAATATGAAACAATCACTTTTTCAAAATTTTGGGCTTCTCCACTGCCCCAAATGTAATGCGTAGGGGTAAAAATGCGCAAACATATCGGATTTATAGTAATTAAAAAATTTTTTTTTTGGTCAAAATTTCAGGGGGGCCGCTCTGCCCCACCCTCCCCTAATTGTTATGATAAAAATATATAAACACCATTTTCATCGCTTATTGTGTTTTTTTTTTCTGCTGAATGACACTGATATTAATTTGTCTGTATATAATATGAAAAACCAAATTTATATTTGTATAGATGAATGAAAATAGACGAAATTCTTTGCCAGAATTTAGCATCATGCATTTGGTTTATTATGCAGAGCAATGCAGCCTATTTTATAAAGTATCCAAAGTATTTTTTGATGAAAAATTTCAATTTTGCTGAGTAACTGAATCCAATACAATCGGAATTTCTATTAACTTTTGTTTCGATACCCAGCGTTTTATTTTTCTATTCTTTACTATGAATAATTAAATCAATTGTTTTAACTTGTAATTTAATGTCAGAATCAACATTTTTTTTTTTCACATATTCCTTTGATTAATTATCATCCGAATAGAATTTTTTTAATAATATCATCACGTTCTATGGACTCGCATAGTGGAATTGGGTCGGCGGATGTAAAAAAAAAATTGTTTGAACCTAAAAATTCTGCTGACACAACCAAAGTACTTAAATCAATATGAAATAATAAAAGTGTGAAAGAAAAATTTATATAATAATAAAAACCTCTGATTTTTACACATCCGCATACATATATGTTATATTTGTCCATATCAATCGTGATTTGATCCAGACAAAATTTATTTGTTTATATATTTATGAGCTTTTATATGAAGCAAATAAAAAATTGATCATAAAATAGCAAGATAATCGCCGAAAAAATTTTTACAATGAAATTTATTGATACTGGGTGTGAAACATGAGGCATGAATAAAGTTACTGGAGCATAGTAACACAGAACTACGGTAGTAAATTTTGTAACAAACGCAAATGTGAAATAATAAGAGAGAGAAGAAGGGGTAGAGACAGAGATGGAAAGAGGAAGCGATATCACTTTAATGTAGTGAGTGAGTTAGACAATAGATAGACGAATTCTACCAGACTCTTCGTCCCACAAATACCAGATCCAACCGCTTTGAATCCGGCCCCCTTTATTACTAGCCATGATTATACGGTTATTTGTAACGCAACCCCATTTTACATCGCAATCTCAGTCTCAGTAATGTAGTAGTAAAAGCCTCTCCCCCGATTTAATGCTGGCATGAGATTGGATGTCTGCTCTTGATGGCAATGTCCTTTCTAAAGGATCGATTTCGCTGACATTCGAATGGAACCTTGACTATATTCAATATTTTACTCTTGTGATATGAATTGTTGATAAAATTATAACTCAAATAACGTTCAATTTAGATCTATTAAAAAAAAAAATATATATATATATATATATACATCTAGAGCCAATGTGAAATAGGTTTAGTCGTGTGACGTTGCAACATTTAATCACTTGGTGTATTAGCAAACAGTGCGTAATTATCTAAAAAGGAATCTTGTCCAAGTTTCACGTTTGTCACTTTTCCTGCAATCCTGTATTCTTTCTGCATCTATGACTTTCGTCAGCAGTAAGTCAAAAGACACTTGCATGATAATCTATCTGACTAATGAACTATAATTTTCAAAACATAAAGAAAAAAAAGTATAAATAAATGGCATTGAAAACATCGACACTCTTTAGCACTTGTTCTCTAGCTTGTAGTGGCACCTTTAGCTAAATTGATTCTAATTTAGTGATTATATCAATCAACTTACCGCAATTGTTTTATAATAGAGCAAAAACATCAGTTAGTGGTTTTTAAAAATGATCGCCTACTTTCTGAAACTATCAGCATCTTGCCTTCCAAGTAATAAATCATTAAATATCATATTAAAATTATAGAGGCCTTAGAGATTGACACGCTCTATTTTTTCAGACCAGCTAAGCGTATTTATCGTTTTAACGGGTACTTGAACAACAAATACCGCAAAAGCTTCTTCTTCCTCATGGCATCGTAATAGGCAGAGAGGAATTTATACTTATAGTTTCTAGTTAATAAAAATATGCATGCATAATATATGTAACCAAGCACTACATATGCGCGTAATAGCCTGTAATACTCAACGAATAGTTTGAAATGTCAGATTTTTCCCAATTCCGTAACCTGCGATTAACGATACAGATCGCAGCTCAGAGCATTTTCGATTAAATCATTTTTTTTTAATAATCAATTTGGTAATTCCAACACATTGAAGAAATAATTCAGCTACCAGATGACAATAGCGATAATATAAAATACATTTCTTCCTGCGAACTTGATATGTCGCTCTAGCCATCTGACGGCGGATAATAATAAGTGCAACAAAAATGATCAGCTATGTGCAAATAATTTAATTGACAGCAAAAATAAATGACTTTTGATTTAAAACTTATCTGCAGAGATTTTT
Organism: Microplitis mediator; assembly: GCF_029852145.1. NCBI lineage: Eukaryota > Metazoa > Arthropoda > Insecta > Hymenoptera > Braconidae > Microplitis > Microplitis mediator. The sequence continues at coordinate 1,243,197 of NC_079978.1, read as the reverse complement.
GTCCAGTTTTTTTTCAATAACGTAACATCACGGTTGGACGAAAATACCGAGTGTTATATTTCATGACATGTTATAGAGAAAAATATATACAAAAAAAATTAAATGAACCAACGGTCTTGGAATAATATTAAAAATTGATAAAATGCTTAAATATTTCTACAGAACCTGTTTGACACTATAATTAATCCAGGTTTAAGGTAAAGTGTATGTGTTGCCGAATCGTTGAGCAATCAACCATTTAATCAATTTACTTTTGTTGAGCGAAATATACTATATATTTGCTATTAGGTTAAGTGAAAGTTTATAAAATTCTTAATTATCTAAATTGGTTTTATTATTAATTTATTATTTTACTTTTCAAAAATATAAGACTCTCATTATCCAACTTTTTCATCTCATCGAAATCTTTAAATTTACTTCATACTCGGATACTTCAATTAATCAAGTTACCTTTTAAAATGTTAAGTGAGTTAATGTTTTGATCTTATTAAACGTTAATAGCAATTTCTTCGTAACTACATTTTTATCAATTAGCGGTAAAATTTTTATTGTAACTTTACTTCAAAAATGAATTTTTTATACTTTTTCAAAATTTGATGTTCAAAAACTCTGTGGCTCAATATAGATAAATCCTAAAATTGAATAGTAATGATGTAAAATAATCACAGAATATTTGAGTATATATATATATAATAACTGAATAATATATAAATACATATAAAGGAAAACTTTTAGCAATTATTTCAAAGCGACTGTGATGTTTATTGTAAATGAAGTTAAAAGCTAAAATTTTCCGTAAATATTTAACGGAGGGAAAGGCTCATTGTGAATATATATATACATATATATTGAATATGGTTTTCAACAAGAGTTTGTAAAGTAACAAACATAATTGTGTTTGTTGTATATTTAAATAGATTGTGACAAAACAAATGTTTAAAATTAAATAAACGATAATTTCATTTATTCTTCAACGCTTTCAAGTATTGCAAATTGACCTATTAATTGTGCAATAACACAAACTACGGTTCAGGTACACTATTGAATTTAACGACGTAATGTGAGTTATGATTTATACTTTAGTCATAGCTTTGACGCGTTTTATACTTTTTAAATTGACGTTTGTACACTTAACTACAGATAAATATATATGTAACTTTTTAGAATACACTTGCGTATCATAAGAAAATATCAAGGATAGCTATTTTGAGGTCATTTTTTTACTCACTTTATTGGATATTTTTAAAGAATGATTAACTTTTTCACAGTAAAACGAATAAATTAATAATTTAATGCTGTTAGAGTTCAATACTTGAAAAAGTGACCCTGAAAAAAAAATGTCTTAAATTAAAATGCTGTTGTCAAACTAATCTGCTATATTGTTTACGCAATTACTAAAAGTCATCTGTTAATATAATCATATAAATTATTAATACTTATTATGTAATAACTAATGAGTACCAAATTATTAACGGGTAATTTAATTTTTCACGGACTATTTTATTAGAAAAACTAATTTTTTTTAATGGAAAATTTCATTAACGGAATTTCAGCTTTGAATCTGAAGCGGGAGTTTATTGAGCACGTGAATATTATTAAAATATGTAGATAAGATAACAATATAAATAAATATGTAAATTTTTAAAATTCAAAGTAACTTGGCGATCCTGACAATTCAATCTTCACTAGTATAGCCAAGTATACACTAGACTAGACTGCACTAGCTTTATGTACTTGCTTTTAACTTCACTTTCGTCTGTCTCACTTTTTCATTGCCGCCTTTTAGACCTCAGTTTATTTCCCTTCGGCGCAACCCGACTCATATAAACGTGCCAACCTGTTGCACTGTGTGTGTCAGAATATATACAAATATGAATTGTCTTTAGTCAGCAATCAAATTTTTTTGCGATCAAGTAAATAAGACCGAATATTGAGCTACAGATCGAAAAAAAATTTTAATAAATTACAGTTTCGCATGAAATTATTCATTATTATAATGGACATGAGCGAAATTTTTTGTTCCTTTCACTTTAAATTAATTCTCATAATCATTCTGATTTATTATTTGTGGAACCAAAGGTTGTTTCGAAAAAATAAAGCGAGCATCAACAACGTCAGTCAAAAAAAAAAAAATAGAAACCTTGTAATTTTTTATTTCATTCAGTAGAAATCCGGATCTAAAATTATTAATGAGCAAATAAACAAAAGAGTAATTAATTGAAAATTTGGAAAAAATTTATGATATCAATATGGATTTTGAACAATAGATTCGAAATAAAGTTATAGTTTAATGGGTTAATAATTATTGATTACTTCAGACATGAAATATTATATATGGAATTAAATTTCGTTAGGAATTTTGAATATATTGTAATTTTGATAAGACTCAATTATTATTATCTTATGTCAAGCAAGTTTGAAACATTAATGTCATTGAAATATGATTAACTTATATTTTAGGTATCTTGATCGATTTAAAATCTAATAACTTTTCAATCTCAATATTAGTAACATGTTGAGATTGAAAATATTATAATATTATTATGTTACTCTACAAGATGTTTTATGTAATGAAAGTAGATAAATATGTGATTTCAGTAAACTACAATAATTAACATAGTGTTTGAGGTAAGGAAGTAAATAAGTTACGTGTTACTCTGAATAGAGACGTAATAGGTGGAAAACATTTTACTATATATATTAATCCATCAGAATAATAATAATAATACTCTTGAGAAAAATTCGAAAAATGAAATAATAGAGGACTTTTATTTTTTCGAAAAGTGGGTAAAATTTTTTTAGACCGATTTCTTTTAAAAAATCCCCACTCTTTTTTCTAGCCCAGATATATATTCAATAAAATAGTACCTTTCGTTCACTCTCTTCTATCCCCAGTCATTTCTTCTGCCCCTTCCCTAAACAAGGCCCAAAGTCTTTATAAGACAAGAATGAGGCTAAAATCCCGCAAAAATATTCGCATGCTTCAAATCATCGGACAGTCAAATGTTTCAATAATATTATTAGCGATAATAATATTTTTGAAAATTTTTTTGACTTCCCAGACAGTGTTGGTTTAAGTGTCAATTGTTGAGAAAAAAATTGTGTATAAAAGTGAGTATCCCTCATATATTATTTCTAACGATACTACCAAAGTGAAAATTATATTTACAAGTGAAATTTATTTGAAAAATAATTAACCATTAATTTTTTCAAATATTTAATTGTTATTTTATCCTCTAACAGAAAATTAATTTAAATAAAATTTTTTTTTTGTTGAGGTATGAAAATAATCACAATATTTACATACTTATCCAGTAGAAAATAACAATAACGTGACATAAAGCACGTGCGAGTAATTATTGAAGGCTTAATTATTAGAAGCAATTTATATTTAACAAAAGCGGATTAATTAACCTGTTAATAAGAACAATTAATTGTATTAAATAAACCCACTGAACCGATAATATTTTGATAAAAATATTTAAAAATTTTTGTAATATTATCTCTGTTCTTATCTTCCTTAGGAGACATAGTTCCACAATCAAATAAATAAAATAAATAAAAATGAATTTCTATATAAATAACAAAATCCTATAAAAATTAAAACTTTCAATTTTTTTTATAGTTACATTTAATTAAATCAGTAGTTTATTTAATCAACCGGTTACAGACAAGTAATGTCAGAGTGATGTAAAGAAAGCTATCCGCTAAATATAGAGCGATACATTCACCACATCATAGATTTATAATCTGTGGTCAGTTTACTGCGGAGAAAAGTACATACATTTCTCTTCCTGTTCCTCTTTGCGAGCATGATCGGTAGTTTGTATAGTATACTGATCCGCCGACACCTATTATTATAAACCTGAATGGCTCTAATCATCATGTTACGACGTCACGGCAATCTCAAGTGTTGAATAACACGATAACTAACATCACTTACACACGTATCCTCATCTCTACTCGACTTGTATCCTATCTATCCTATTATATTGATTTTCTCCTATTATCGCGGAGTTACGTCACGAGAATTATTAAATTATATAGATACAGATATGTAATATAAGTAAAGAAAGTTATATGCTGGCTTTTTCATGACGCACTACTCTCTATTAATTTGATATGAGTTTGTTACAGCATCAATTTCACTCCACAGATTCCAATGAATTCTAACAAAATAATTACACATCGACATAACAATCTACGCATATATATTTTAATATTTTTATCTTTTCGAGCAGAAGTATAATGACGGTCGTAAAAGCGCACACTTAATAATTTTCATTTGAAATGAAAACTAAAAATAAATATTTATCAGTGATTCCTACGAAAACTTTTAGCATGCAGTTATTAAAAGGTTTTTTTATGAATATTTAATATTTAAATAAAATATTTGCATGCGCATATAAAAGTTACAGGTTTATTGTAAGAGTAAACACAAGCATTGCTAAATTTTTTACTGCCGTCATAGACATTAATGAAAATGTCATTCAGCATTTAAATTTTATGAAAATATTATTACGATAGTGACGAAATTTTTTCAATAACTGATATTTTTATTAAGCACTTAAATATTTAATATAAAAATATAAAACGAATTTAATTATTTATTTAGCGGAAAGATCACAAGAATAATTTTTAAATATTTTTCCTCTATTCATTTTTTATTATTGCTAATAGTTTAAACGTTGCAACGTGATATAGAAACAGGATACTGAACTCTGTGTTTTATCATCCATTATTCTTTCTTATTTTATGACACATTTTATGGGATTTTTCACGATTTATACAACGGTGTTTGTTTCACAATAAACTTAAAAATAGCAAGTCATTATAAAACTACTTTTAGAAATTACATCTATTAATAAAATATAAATATATATACATAAAAGGATATGTTAATTTTTTTCCCTCAAAGTAAAAAAGGAAGTGAAGGGGATTAACTAATAAAAAGTTAATCATTTTGCCTAGATTTAATAATGACGAGATGAATAAGAAATAAATTAAATGATGGATAGTTTTAATCTTTTTATGTGAAATCTCTAGTAGATGAAATATCCCGAGTCGAAATTTTAGCCCTCATTTCACACTCATTTTTGGGTTTTGCCCCTCATTTGATCCTCAAAAGAGCAAAGTGAATCTCATCTCGCCCTCAATGGAGTTTACTGACCCTCATTTCATACTCAGAAACCTCATGCGACTAAACTGAACCTCATTTCGAACTCATAAACCTCATACTGACCCTCATTTCATACTCAAAAACCTAACTCGACTAAGCTGAACCTCATATCAAACTCATAAACCTCATACTGACCCTCATAGAGCCCAGGCACACGTACATATATAGATACATACATACATAAAAGAATTCCGTTTAGAAAAAGACTTAGAAAAATTTCCAACTAAAAAGGACTTAGATAAATTTTAGTATTACCAAAGAATTTAATTTTTTGGGATAAAAATAAAATATAAAAATATCAATTTTATATATATATAAATATACATAATGTGTTAAATGTAGTAAATATGTGTAGTGTTGAATACGCTCGATGTAAAATGAATTTCAATTTAATAAATCTAAATCTATTTAAATAAACTAAAACTAATATATATATATATATAAGTAAATGCATATTAAATATATATATATTAAAATGCATTGCCTACTAATTTTCTATATATAGTAGGGAAAGAGGGGGGGGAATGGGCCCCTTAATTTTGGTCACATGAGGAGCAAAATTTGTATATGATTTCATCCTCATTTGACCCGACACAACTTCACCAAAGTTGGTTATTTGAGGTTGAAATGGGGGCCAAAATTTCGACTCGGGATAACAGGATAAAATGCTAAAAAATAGAATGAATTTATTGATCTTTGGTTCCTACTCACGCATGGAAACAGTATAGTAGTAACCAACCATACAGCGAATAGGAAACCGCGGGTAGATTTTTATTTTTTTTTATTTCTAACCACCGGAAGCTATATACTCATTGAATACTCACGTCACCCATTTAACGATCCCAAAGTGTCTACAATGGACGAATGTGTGATGATTTTCCATGAGGATAGAGTCGTTGGGTAACCAATGGAAAAGCTCATCACATTGTCCATTTTGTACGTCTATATCAATTGATGAAAAATCACTAACACAGACGAGTGATTACATCCTGTTTCAATTTTGAACTTTACAAATATATTGTTTATTTTCTGTTTTAACTCACAAATTGATATTTTTTTTGATGCATCAACAAATAATAAACGGATAGATTAAAAGGCCGAGTGGTATTTTTGTTTTTTGTTTTTTACATGACATCAGTTGGAAAAAGGAATTATAAAAATTTTAGCAACTGCATAAAGCTGAAAATTATTACTGTTCGTTCAACCAAGTAATTAAATTAACCCAACTCTCACTATCTGCTGTGGCACTATAATAACCCATTAAAAAAAGTTATCAATTTATTTGTTGTGACATTTTTTTATTATACTGCTAAAAGTGCTGTGATTTTTTATGGATCGTTAAATAACTATTGGGCAATAAATTTTAGTGAATTGATGTTCTAATGAATTCCCAATGAATCAACTTGCGTGTTGGTACAAGCACTGATATACATGCTCATTAATCAATCGCATTCTGATTGCGATCTACTTTAACATTCCGATAATTTTTAGGCCATTTTTAAATGTAACAAAGAGTTAAAAGTTTTTTTGATAAATAATTTGACTGATGGATTGAGGCAATTGACATTTTTTATTTTAAATTAATTATTTTGAAAATAAATATAATTTAGATTTCACAATATTATTAATTGAGACTAGCATTATTTGGAAATAATTTTTATAGTCATCTTTAAAGTTATTTTTTAAAAAATGATGTGAGGAAAAAAAATTGAAAAGAAGATTTATTGAAATAAATTACGAAAGATCAATTATTACTTTTTCAACAGCCAGTCTACTTAGCAATTAATTTAACTAACTACCCTTGAATAGTTTGTGTGCTGTTGAAATATAAACATTAACCGATACGGTAATTACAATATTTAACGATTTATTATGCTTTCGCAAATGACAGTGCGTTTAGTTTAAAAAAAAAAAGTTTTGCTCTTAAAATTTTCAACACATATGCAGGTGAGAATGTTTGTATTTTTTTTTTCTGACAGCAACAAAAGAAATAATTAATGACGTGTGGTATTTTAATGTCTAAATTATTACCCAACTGTTAACTCATAATGAAAGACGTTGAGGTTAATTTTAGTTGGACTTATTTTCGTCATTTCCTTTCACTCAATAAATAATCCCGTTGGGCAGATGAAAAAATAGTAAAATAAAAATTACATAATTTTGTTGAGATTCTTTAATAGAAATAATATCTACGTTATTCTTTTTGAATGACAAACGGGAATAAAATGCATTCAATCAATCGAAAAATATTATTTTTTTCTTATTCCGTGAATTTTTTCTCTTTTATCTGATAGCTTACGGATGAGTTGATCGCCGCATTTGGCACTCGGGAAATAAAGAGCAGTCAGGAGAAAAAAGATGAAAGGAAGTAGGTATGAAAAATAAAATTCAAGAAATATAATAATAAAAAAACATGACAATCAACTTTGTCTAGAAATATATCTGGTTATTGAAATTTTTTAAAAATGTGTACCAAAAGAATTAAAAAATTATTACAACAAATACTAAAGATAAAAGTCATTAAATATAAATTAAAATTCAGAGATAATAAAATTACTTTCAGTTAAAAAATTATGAAATGCTCAGTCAAAAGTCATTAAAAAAAAAGTACACAGAAAAAACAGATATCTTGAGTCAAGAAAACATTTTTGAAGACAAACGTTTTCGGGAACCAAGTCAAGATTTTCTTGAGCCAAGAAAATTCGTCTTGGTTGGAGAAGATTTCTGCTTTATCTGAGAAAATTTAGATCTCCAAAAAAATTTTCTTGAATCAAGAATATTTACCTTCAGTCGAGAATTTTTTTTTTTGTGTGTATAGAGAAGAGCCAGAGCAAATTTTATTTTTTGAATTTACGTTAGAAGCCCTAGTAAAATAATTTCCGGGCTCGCCTGATTTTCAAACAGCACTTGATAAAGAAGGGATATAAGGGCCCGATTAGATTACATGAACCTTACAAAGGACCCAATTTCATCTCACAGCGACTCATAACACAAAAGTAACTCATCAAGGGCTTTTTTTTTTATTAATCGGGGGTTGACTTGATTTAATAATTATGTCGTATTATTTCACATGATAATAATCTAGAGTAACATAATGGTCAGTTATAAATAAAGTTAATATGATAAATAATTATAGGTATAATTTAATAAAAAAAAAATGTAAATAGATAATACTGATAATGTAAAATAACGTGATAATAGATTGCGTGATTACGTATTTCGAGCGTAAACAAAAGCCTGAATAATGTGTATTATAGAAATTGTGTGCGTATGTGTCTGTATATAGTTGATTGCATAGACAGGTTAATCGAATTCTGATGGGATGAAAATACTCATTCAGGCTCAAATAATAACGTAATTTCATATTGCATTGTTTATGGTGATAATGAACCTAACAACATGAAATCATTATAATATTCCGTCTATAGTTTTGAAAATTCGATAGACTGCCAGCTATAAATCTCTTTAGCTATTACTGATTAACGTAACTACACTGTAAAAAATCACCGGGGTAAGTTCAAACGGTGTAGGTGTTAAAATCGGCCGTGTTAAATTTCAACACCGAAAGCGGTGTGAAAATAACGCCGCCACCGGTGTAAATATTCTGTACCGGTGTTAAAAAAAAATGTCCGGTGTTAAAATAACGCCGCTGCCGGTGTAAATACTCTAGACCGGTGTTAAAATAACGCTGCCGCCGGTGTAGATATTCTTTACCACTGTTAAAATACTTCACTTTGTAAATATTTTTACCTACTCTTTTACCTACTAACTGATATTTTTTGTGTTTTATAATCTTTAAAGTTATTACTCCAAGCGGACGCAGTTTATCCTGCCTTTACACCGGTATTACTCCGCTTTTACACCGGTTACCCCGCTTTTACACCGATATTATTCCGTTTTTACACCGGTTACCCTGCTTTTACACCGATTTTACTCCGCTTTTACAACGGCTACCCCAATTTAACACCGGTGAATTACTCCTCCTACACCGGTGTAATTTTATTTTAACACCGGGCGTAGTTAAAATGAGTCCATTTTTAACACCGCTCTTTTTACAGTGTATAAGAATATAAGAATGATGTTGGGTTAAATTTTTAATTTTGTTAGTAATCTATACAGTAAATTAATTCGATACTGGCTATTATCAAATATGACTTTATTGGTTCTGCTGGTGTGTTAAATCGATAACTCATTTGCTTAAATAGTCAATGACATAATATGATTGATAAAAAAATAATAAATAAATGAAGTCGACTGCGATTAATATAAATTGCGTTGAGAGATTGCAACCTCGTCCACGAACTTGAACTCATGTGTGTAGACGTACACTCACTCAACTGCGAAAAATCCGGTTTATGGTTTGTATATGTGAAGTTATCGACATAAGCTACTGCAATTAATAAAAATAAACTATGAATTTTTATGTAAATTCAACTTTTGCAAAATTTATGAGTGAAATTTGGATGTAATTTAATTTTATTTAAACTATGAATACTTTATTAAATTTATATTAATGTTAAAACGTTAAAAAAAATTAAGTCGCTACAAAAAAATGAAATCAGATTAAAGAAATCGAAAGCCGAAAATCAGGAAGTGAAACAAATAATGAGATTAACATAATAATAAATTAACGAAAGTAGTTACCCGAATTTCTAGAACCGAAAGTATGAACAGTAGAAAGCTAAAAGATTGAAAAAACGAAAAATTAATCATAATTTAGTGAATTAAAAAAAATATATAAATAATCTAGTATTTGTATCGTCGCGGATTTCTCTTATAATAATAATAATAATAATTTCACTGATGGGTTGCTATAATTCTGATTGAAGTGATTTATATCGATTTTACATAGAGATTATTCTCATATAGAATTTATATACCCGATGCCAAAAGGAATATTGTGTAGTGAGAATCAGAATCGAGAAAGACAAAATGTACCAGAGTAGGACTCAGCCATTGTATAAAACCTAGCTATATATATATTTATATCCAAGCTTTCACCTCATCCCGATATTTTTTGTAAAATAATCTACTATTATTTCATTGGACATCCCTTTGCAATTCCTCGCGGCAGTCCATCGATATTCATTCTTTATTTTTTATTCAACGATAGGATTTAAAGTTGGAAATAATATACATATTTTATTCATTTTTAATTCTTTAATATTTACTTCTGAATATCCGAAAATTCCTAAAAGTGTTCCGTTGCGAAACACAAATAAAAAAAAATATATAGGGGAGGGTGGGGCAGAGCGGCCCCCCTAAGCCAATAATTATTTTTTGTGGCTTTCAACCATAAGATCACTTTACTTTTGTCCTATTTCGAACAAATTTATGGACATTTTGCCAAAATTCTGAAAAAAATTTTTTTTTTTTTGTGGGGCAGAGCGGCCCCCCTTCAAAAAGTGATAAAAAAATTTTTTTTTTCGTTTTTTTTTTTTTTTAAATTGTTTTCATCATTAAGAATGTATTTCTTTCTCTTGACAACTATTTTTGGTTTTATATTACTCGAAAAAAATTTTTTAAAGCGTAAAAAATCGTTCACTCTCGATTACCTTAATTACTAATTGTTATTTAATAAAAAAAAAAATCAATTCTATAATTTTACTTTATTTCAAAAATTTATCAACTAAAAAAAAAAATTTCATTTTTATAAATTTTTAGTGACCAAATTTGCCTCTTCCATAGAGAAACGGCCGAAAAATATGAAAAAATAATTTTTTCGGAAGTTTCGGCTGGTCCATTTTGCCCCAGGTGTTATGCGTAGGGCTAGAAATGTGGAATTATAACAATTTTTTTTTAATTTGACGATAAAAATATGAAAAAATCACTTTTTCAAAATTTTGGGCTTGTCCATTTTGCCCTAAATGTCATGCGTAGGGGTAAAAATGCGCAAACATATCAGATTTATAGTAATTAGTCGAAAAAAAAAAATTTTTTTTTTGGTCAAAATTTCAGGGGGGCCGCTCTGCCCCACCCTCCCCTAATTAATGTATTTGCATCAGAAGCTCTATAAATAATTGTAATGAATAATAATAATAGACATATTCGATATGTTAATAACAGATATTAGTTTCGATATAATCGATAGTTGAACGACATATATTACGCGTAATGGTCTATAATATGAGAATATATAAAATTTTATCGGACTAAAGTTGAAGCTGAAGTGACTCGAAGCGTGCAGACAAACAAACTTGCCAAGATACAATCAAAGTTCAATGAACAAGAAGTTCGATTATGCAAGTTCATGGTTCATTACTATATTTCATTTTAATACGCGAGCACGTACTAACCATTAGATTAGTTTAAAATCCAATTCCCAACAACGAAAAACTTGATGTTATATATAACATTATACCAATATGTTCTCATTCCTCAGAATATGCGAATTACTTATAAAATATAGAAATGGAAAATTTCCGGTTTAACGACCACTTTCTTGTTATAAAGTTTCATTTCGTATTACACGAGAATTTAATATTAATTAAAATTCTTATAAACCCACTAAAGACTCTTCAATAATCGTAAAAGAACTAGCTTCAAACAAATACAATAAAAAGTACTTCCGAGCTGCAGAAAAAATAAAAAATTCAACTTCATAAAGAACTTTTTACTATTACACTATATCTAGTTTCATTTTTTTTTTTTTTCCAAATCTTGCAATTAAGAATTTAAGAAAACTCAAGTACTATTTACAAAAAATAATAGTTATTATTTTCAAAATGAAATTGAAGTATCCTTTAAAATTTGACCTGAGAAAATTTTTATTGACGAAACTAAAACATAAAAAAAAAAGTTATAACAAATAGTGAAATATGAAAGGATTGTTTGTCAAGAAACCACATGACTCATGACCTCACGGAGTTTCTACAGTATTTGTAATGTCAAAGGTTAAACATTCGTGATGATATATATGTATATGTATATGTATAATGTACGTCTCTGAGCAAACACTTGTAACTAGCCCCAGCGGGCAAACTCCACCGGAAGACCATCACAGAGTAGAGGCCCTTGAGTCAGGAATATTTGGGGTGAAAATGTGTAGGTGAGATTACATATGATATGGAACGAGAGAACGGACCACGGCTCAACGACATTTTGAGCATAACATCACGTAATGTATATATATGGATAGATGTATATGCGAAAAGTAAAGATGAACGTGGAGCTTGAGGCGCATTAAAGGCTAAAGCAGCTACTACACACATAATAGCTATATATATATATAATAGCTATATATATATAATAGTAGAAGCCAGTGTGGAGATGGTATGCAGAACAGAGCAGAGCAGAGCAACGAGGGATTGCATAATGTCGGCTTCGTTAACGCTTTAACGGCCAGAGTGTTAGACTATGTGCTCTAGAAAATTTATTACACTTTTTGAATGTCCGACAGTTTTCACTACTAGTTTTATTATTCTGTCTCTCTTTACTCTGTATCTTTCATAGAAACGGTTTTACCTTGATTAAAAGAAAAACCTAATTTCAAACTCGTCGGGACAAACTTTTGCCAGAGGTTTTGTCGTAATTTCAAAAACTTTCAAGAGAACTGTAATTATTTTGAGATATTACTCTAAGAAAATAGTCCCATTGAACTTTTATAACAATTGATTTAAACAACAATTAAAATTCATTTCGGCTCCGTTTTTTTCCCTTCTTACAAATAAATTTAAAAGTTTGCAATGTGTAATACAATTAACCCGATTTTTAAATTAATTACAGGGATCAGAAAGAAAATAATTACTTTTAAAAAGTATAGCAGCGTTTTAAATTTAATTATTATATTGTTTTTTTAATGTAATTGAATTTATTATGTTCCAGTGTACACATCAACGGTAACACAATTTGAAGAGCCGCCTAAAAAAAAACCTGTAAATGAAATCACCGTGGAACCAATTTCAGCAGTGGATGAACCAGCAGCCGAGCAACCTTTAATCTGGCGAAATATAATTGGGATTCTGATACTTCATATATTTGCTTTTTATTCATTTGCAACAAAATGCCATGAAGCAAAACTGTGGACATGGATATTCAGTAAATAAATTTACTTAAAAATAAAATTATCACCTTTGATAAAATAAAAATAAAATTAAACATTGAATTCCTCAATCCCAACAAAACTTTTTTTAGCTTATTTCCTTTAAAACCCAAGACAGTAAAGTCCACGTGACTAAAGTCCTGCATAGAGGTTGAAACGAGAAACGCATTCGTAAAATACATCATTCCCTGGAGGAACGTGAGGAATACATTTAAAGAAAATGAGGCTGCCAACTCGTATCACTCTCTTTCCTTTCCTCTTTCTCTTTCTCATCTACACCTATTCTGCATCTCTATTTATCTCACGGATTTCCCTCACAGTTTTCTCTTTCTCTCCTTGTTCTCTTACTCACTATCTGCACACAGTACCTTCCAATACTCTCGTCAACATGTACGTGTACAGCATACGCAAAATCTTAACAACTATACATTCATACATATGTATAACACATATATTTTAAGATGCACCAAAAGCAACGCTCTTTATATTTATACTTCCACTATCTATTTTTCTCTCCAACCATTTCCTTATTTCCATCTTCATCTAGATCTCCGTGAGTATCTTTTTTGCATTGCTTGAAATGGAGCCCGGAAATCGCTCTTGAATATCCCATCACTTTTCCGAAGAGACAAATTTTCAAAGGAATTACTTGTTATAAAAGTCTCCTTCGAAAATTATTACACAACAGTCTTTATATTATCCAGACATATATAAATAACGAAATATAACAATAAATGTACGTAAAGAAATACGTTTTACGTCATCATCAAATCAATAATGTAATTCCTCATTTTTAATAAGTACACAGAAAAAAAGGATTTCTTGGCGCAAAAAATTTTTTCTTGTTCTAAGAAAATTTTTACTTGACCCAAGAAATTTTTTGTATTATAAAGTGAAAACAAAACTTTTTTTGGGATAAGAAAAAATTTTCTCGGAACAAGAAAAAAATTTTTTAGGCGAGAAAAAAATTCTTGAGCCAAGAAAAATTTTTGTCTTCAATTCATCATACAAAATATTTCTTGCGCCAAGAAAATTCTTTTTTTCTGTGTAATCATCAGATTATCGATGTAATTTTATAAATCACTTTCAGGTGAATAATTGATAGTGTCGATGCTTTTTTTATCTTCTATCAACGTAACAATAATCGATCGGTAGAGGGTGCGGTGATATAAAATGGGCCAATGACAGGTCAAGCAGTGTCATTATATTACGTTAGGTCGTGGATAGCTGATTGTGACTACTTAAACGTGGGACGTGATCGAGTATCAAGAAAATCCTGATGAACGCCTTTAATTTTTTCTTAATGATTCTTAACTGACCAATTGACCCAAATTTTTAGTCCGACTAAATTAGTTCAAGTTTCGGATGTAGAGCGAAGGAAAAAATTAGTTTTAATTGATGAAAAAAATAAAAAAAAAAATTAGGATATATGTTAAATTTATTTTTTTCAGGTCCACTTTATGGAATAGCCGCGGGCGTGGGAATCACTGGTGGAGCACATCGACTATGGGCACACAGGAGTTACTCAGCAAAAGTACCTCTCAGAATATTGCTGGCATATCTTTACTGCATGGCTGGGCAAGTGAGTACTACTTTAACAATTACCATAACTAACTAACAAAGTCGAAAAGTTATTCAAATTAATATATTTATAACTTACTTTTACAAACTTAATAAAATTTATTCATGTGAACAGATAATTTTAATTTATATATATTTATGTAGTAAGACTATTTAGAGTGACAAAAATCATCAACTATGTGGAAGTTATTTAATTGAACGTGATAATAAAAACTTGGTTACGTTCGACTTTTCCAATCATGCGGTCTTGAGAAAAGTGAAAGACGTTATTTTCCAGAAAAGGAAGCAACTTGTACTCTATTCCACTCGATATATACATTATTTCCTTCAAGTATAGCCTCTCATAGCCAGTCACATTTCTATCTCTTTATATTTTTAAACGTCGAAAGTTTAAAACTTTAAGTACATCTCGATGCCACTTGCTCCAGTTACATACTTTTATTCTTTTATATATTCACATATTATCTCCATCCATATCCCCCTCACTTTTCAATTGTCTTTTCCTTTTTTTTTTTTTAATTTTTCTTACTTCTCAGTTTTATTTTTAAGAACTTTTATTATATTTCATCGTCTTAAAGCTTATAAACAGTAATCAAAGAGATAATCCGGTGTTTAACGAAATCCAATAATGATTTTATAAAGAGTGGATTTGAATGTGATGCTTCGATTGGTCTGCTAAGCACTATTTTCATCCTCTTACATTTTTCTCTTATTTTTGTTTTTTTCTTCTTCTTTTTCTTCTTCTTCGCCTTTGCCATTTCTCTGGAGCCTAGAGTCTGTGGTTGGATTATCCGCTCTGGGATTTGCACGACGACCTATCTCACTTTACGTATACCACCTACTCCAGCGCTCTAGCTCTACAACTCTACAGTTTTCCAGTTTTCCACCCTCGACTCTTCCACCAACTTTCCCACCTCTTCCTAATCCATCGCTACTCACTTCTTTCATCTTTTTATACGTAAAATATTATTCAACTATTGCTCTAGTGATTAAAATCACTGTAAAGTTCGAAATTAGGCAAAATTTTTTACCGACGACATCCCGACACAAAATTACTCCGTGAACAAAACTTAGTGCGTATGTGTGACTCCAGACTAATCAGGCAATTTAATTTCACCGTACAAACCTGATCTCCCATGTGACTACTCAAGTTTTCGTGATAAATATCGATATTCGACCAGGCCACGAAGATAATTTGTGTTCCAACTGTGCAAATTGCCAATGAACGTAATAATATCCACGTAATAACTGACTTATTTATGTTTTTTTTTTAAATATTAATAATGATAAACTTTCAATTTTTAATAAATTTTATTTTGAAATCATCAATTTTTAACCACCAGATCTTTGGATTATTTAAATGTAAATTTAATATTAAATGAAACTCTCCGAAACGCTCATAACAAATTTATATAAATGCTCGTTTAAATTCTGAACAATTGCATATAATCGAAAATAAACTCGTTTAATTACAAATGACAAGTTTGATAGCTCCAAAATTTCGAATAAAATATCCAAAGTGTATTTACAAATTTGATCGATCAACTATTTCTGGATTGAACGTTTGACCTATTAACTAAGCTCTTCGTAATACTATTTTATTCATCAGTTAAATAATAAATCACATCACTTCTATTACAAATATAGATTAAACAAAGATATAAAATGGCAAACATCAATTTTCCATTTGTTTTAAAAAGTTTTATAAATAGCAATGCACTTATAAAAATAATACCTGGAAAAATAAATAAAAAAAGAAGACTCGGATGAATAAAATGCAGGAAATTGTAGAGATGTATCTGAAGCTGGAGGCTATTTCAGTAACAGGGCAAGAAATGCCGAGTGGACCGAGATGGAGGTGGGACAGGGCGCGACGTAAAGGGAGTAAGACGTTATCGTACACACGTATCGGAAATAGGTAGAGGGGTTGCAAACCGAAGCGAATTACTGGGTTCACCCCTTTACCCACTTTGGACTATTCTGATACTAACACACACACACACACAGACACACACTCTTGCACATAGACTGTATCAGAAAACAAGAGGGAGAATCATGG
This sequence comes from Microplitis mediator, assembly GCF_029852145.1. Lineage (NCBI taxonomy): Eukaryota > Metazoa > Arthropoda > Insecta > Hymenoptera > Braconidae > Microplitis > Microplitis mediator. The sequence continues at coordinate 1,226,337 of NC_079978.1, read as the reverse complement.
TATCGTACGTGCAATTTCGCGAGTCGAAGCAAACAAATATTGGTTACAATAGTATATTACTATGGGCGGGTAACCGCGATATGTTTTACCTCAATTGCTTACGTGTGCACACGCGGAATAAACTCGATCTGCACGAACAAATACCTCTTTTACTCTTCACATATAATGCGCTTACTCAATTCTCATAATCATAAATGCAATAGTCGTTATTTCATTATACAAACATCGTATGAGTCAAAAGGAATTAGTAATAATGTCATTATCAGAGCAGCACAAAATGTTGTTTGATAAATTGACATTTTAACAAGTTGTTATTTGTATAAACTTGAATAGTGACATTGTAGAGTGCATTAAATATTATGAGGGCTTGATAACTAGACATTTGACGATTTTGATGACGCTACAAACAAAATTGTACAAAGGATTTTAGAAACCAGAGTTATATACCAATCTATGAACATTGCGCTGGATACATTCACTATAGAGTTTAGATAGTAACTGAGCTAATTTTCGGCATCGATCTGACAAGCGTTTACTGTAATGGGTTAATAATTTCGATTGCTGGAGATAATTAAGACTGCAGTTACACAACGCAGACATGGAAGTTGTTCCTACCTTTGTTAATTGAATTTAAAATTTTATTTTGTAAATATTTTATATGCGCTACAATAAATTTAGTTGGTTGTAAGTAAAACTCGCTTCATTATAAGTCTAAGTGATGTTAATAAAAAAGTTTGCTCAGCAATCGTTATTATGATGATGTTTGTAAAACTCAAATGAATTTATAATTAAAAAAGTTTTAAAAATAATAAAAATAATTTCATCGTTTAAATTTTAATTTATCAACTTTTTAACTCAATGAAACGAAATATTTTTCCATGTTTATCCGATACTTTAATTAAACTGAACCAAGAAAAGGGATAAAAATGTATCAGCGGTTTAATTTTTTTTTTATTTGAATTTTTTAAGACCTAGGAATTCATCGAAGAATGTTGGAAATTAAATAATTTGAATGTCCCAGATTCCGACCGTGGTTTTAGAATTTTTCCTGTACTTTTGCTAAAAGTATTTATTTTTAGATTTATGCGACAGAAGACTTTGAAAGCTTTGAACGTACTCTCGGAATAATTACGTGAAATTTTCAGAAAGGATTTCTCCCTTAGCTACAAAGTACTTGGTCAGTTTCCATATGTTTTCCTTGTAACAAAGTTCTACTGGCTGACCTAAGGTTGTGGCTTACACAGTAAATATACTTTACCAGTTTATCGTAAGGTTGCATCGTCCAGCAGCCACAAGTGAAGTATATTTATGTTAAACTGATATCTGCTTTGTACACATGCCAAATACTGCATGGCTTTTGTAAAAGTAAATAAACTTTGGCAAATTGCTATGGCGGATAACGAGTTTTTCAAATCCTTGCAATCAGCTGAAAAGTTTTCATCGAATGTGAGACTGAGAAAGATGACAAAATATAAGTGAGATAAAAATCTTTCAAAATCGGACGATAAACTTTTCAGTTCTTTACAAAGAATGGATCAAAGAAAATCTTAAAATTTTTTTTTCATCAAACTGATTGTGAATTACTGACACAGCGAAAAGAAAGTCGAAATTTCTATCTATTGATTTATTTTATTTTTTTAAACTTTACTGATAATTATCGATTGCGTTTTATTTTAATTTATCCCTAAAAATTACTCAAGTTTTTATTGGGTTTTATTTCAGACACACATGTCAAAATGGATTCGCGATCACAGAACTCATCATCGATACACTGAAACTCACGCCGATCCTCATAATTCAAACCGTGGGTTCTTTTTTTCACACGTCGGTTGGCTTATGATGCGCAGACACCCAGCAGTTATTAAATACGGAAGTAAAATTGACATGAGTGATGTCAAGAGTGATCCAGTTATCAAATTTTTTGACAAGTATGCAATTTATATACTTGCAAAATAGTAAATAAAAACTTTCGTTTGAATATTTAAATTATGTCTATTGAACTTTTGAAGGTATTACACTCCAATCATGCTATTTTTGGCCTTTGTGTTGCCAACACTGATCCCTGTTTACTGTTGGAATGAAAGCTGGTCCATAAGCTTCAGAGCTGTAATTATTCGGTATGTGTGGTTGCTGAATGCAACCTTCCTCGTCAACAGTTTTGCTCACATGTGGGGCAATCGTCCGTACAACAAGTAAGTACCTAAGCTAGTTTTCAAGCTGACCCTCGATACCCAAAGGATCCTTGAACAATTTACCGTCCGATCCTTGTCTCTGATGGCCTTCAAACTTGCTATTGTACCCACTCTATAAATTTCCAGAGCAAAACTACCAAACTCCAGCTATTAAATGTTTTACAACTTTATTATACATTTCACAAAAGCACTGTGATTTTTTTTTTTAATTATAATTTAAAATAATTATTTCAGAACAACAAAGCCCACGGAAAATCCAACAGTCGCGTTTTTCACGCTTGGTGAGGGTTGGCACAATTACCACCATGCATTTCCATGGGACTACAAGGCCGCTGAATTGGGCGCTTACGCTCTCAATCCAACGACAGCATTTATTGACTTTATGGCGCGGTTTGGTCTTGCTTATGATCTTAAAAAACCAAACAAGGAATTGGTAGAGAGAATAAGTCGCAGTAAAGGAGACGGAACCGAAAGTTTGTGGGGAAATAATTATCATTCTCACCACTCAACAATTGTCGAGTAGATAAAACGGATGAGGAGATTTTTTATATTTAAAATTTTTACGAAAATATGTTTATTATAAAACACTTAAATTTATTTTTATAATTTTCTTCACTTCAATTGTTCGGTAACAAGTGCTTTAATAGAGTTAGGCAACAGTTGGCGACAACATTTAATATATCTATGTATATAATTATAATTATGTTAAAATTTTTGAACCGGAGATAAATTTTGAATTTCACTATAAATTTAATTTGAAAATTTTATGTTTGAATACTCTCACAAAATGTTTTAAACAATATTCAAGATAAAAAAAAAACACTAATGTTTGATATAACAAATTTTGATGTTGATAAATTTATCGTGAAATTTAATTTATCGTAAAATATATTATTTTATCGAAACCTATGTTACGGTACTTTAATAATAAAAACAAGCAGAATAATAATATAAATCTATAAAAATATTTTCTAATAAATGTTTTATAGAAATTACTCGTGATAAAAAAAAAGGCAACATAAATATTTAACAAAGTTGTCGATTTAAACGTTACGTAAAACGTATTAAAAAAGAAAAGTTTACATAAATTTATGCAGCAGTCAACTCACGTAATAATAAAAATGAAGTAAATAAACAGTTAAATGATTCATATGATGTAATAAAGCAGTAGTATATATTTTTTAAAAATAGTGTATTTCACAGTTGGTGAATACGTTAAAATCAATAGTCGGATATTTTCTTTCACGGTTACTTTAACAAGTTTCTTGGCAAAATGTCGTGAAATTTATAAGATTCAATATGTATACGGTCAACCGAATCTAAGTGAAACCCAAAAAGGTTAAGAAGCTTCAGCCCAAGAAATTGTTAAGACTTTAAGTATATGTTATATATTTTTTTAAATTTTTCATCAATTAATTTTTTACAATTTTCTACGTTTATTTTATTGTTTATTTTTTTATGTGGATAAATATAATTTAAGTTAAAGATAATTTAATAATTATGTAACTACATGTATTTGAAAAAAGTGTATTTAGCAAAATAAATATTTTTACCAGAAAAAAAAAGTTTTTTGTTGTAATATTGCTTTATAGCTTTCTGTAATAAAGCCAGTAAACATTTATACCATCAAATTGATTGAACTTAATAAATCCATATTACTTCCACTCGAGAATGTTCATTCAAAGAGAAAAATTATGTTTTGTCGATTTTCAATAATTCAATTCCTAAACCCTTCAATTTCATAGTAGAAAAAAAATCACTATATTACGCCTCATTTAATACACATTTTATCGTGGCTCATTTACATAGAATCCGTAACTCTCTTGATCGAATACTAAAAAATAATCCAACTATATTACGACATAAAAAAATACCTTATTCCGCATAAAATTGAAACGAATTAATTCAAAAAATAAAATGGAATTCTGGAGGTCGTTTTTTAATCAACATGTGATATTTTCTCACGAAATAAACGCGAATGTTGATAAAAAATGTAAAAAAAGTATAACGATAAGTATAAAAAATCCGTCAACGTTTTGATGAAGACAAAAAATAATGTTTAAGATGAATTGGAATACTACTGCATCCAGTTGATAAGACGGTGATAAAACTGCACGGTCTTTCTTCATCACACTCTTTCTTTCTACAATATATATTTTTATATGTTCTTTTTTCCGCTGGGTCGTTTGCTACGTCATGAAGCTCTCTGACACAGCAGAGGATAAAAAAATAAAACGGGTAAAAATGTCACAGAGTAATGTGTATAAGAGGGTGAGGAGATCTCTAGCTTCATGGCATCAGCCAACTAAGGAATCCCATTTGGAGTGGCTCGAGAGAGTTTTGGCGAGGCAATGGCGAACGGGCCATAACTGATCCCTCGTAAAAGAAAATAAAATTAAAAAAAAAAAAAGGAAGACTAAAATAACGGAAGCAGGGTGACTGCACAAACCAAGGGTACGGGAAATGACGTCATGAATTTAAAGTCCTGGATAAACCGTTCTATAATCCGTAATTTTGGGAAGAAAATTTAACAAGTTATACGCTTGCTGGTTATAAACGGTTATGTTATCCCAAGAAAAAAAAAGTATGTATCTTTTTCCCTTTGTTTTTATACTTTGTATAGCCTCTTCCATAAGCTTTTTTACGGTTTTTTATAACGAAAATCTCTTGAAGACAACGACTCTATATGCAAAATTTAACACGTTTCTTTCTTAAAATTTCTTACGGCTGACACCTATAAAATACTCGTTAAAAAAATACAAATAAATAAATAAAATGTGTAATTCTATAAAATTTTTATAATTCTTTTGTTCTTTTATCTTAGGAAAAGTTAACAAATGAATATGCGGTTCCACCGACACATTTAACTCCCCTCTTCTTTAAAAGTATGACCTAAACTAGGTACACAGAAAACGAGAAAGAGGATGAGAAGTACGTAATTAAAACGACGTAGTGAGAAATGCCGACAATGAATCACGGCCTCGAGACATTTATACCCCACGAGTATAAATGATGTAGTAAAAAGAAAAGGCGAAAAAAAAGAAGAGAGACTTCAAGAAGTCTTCTGAGACAGGAGATTCCGAAAAAGGAAGTCAAAGATATAGCTTGGCGCAATGAATAAAAAAATAAAGTGAAGTGAAAAAAGTACTGCTGTTGTATGCCGTTCTCGTTACGATAGTACAGAGTACAGAAAATTCAAGTACAAGATCTTTAAATTTTTTATAGAATGAAAAAACTTATTTTTAACTTCTTGCTATCGTTTACTAGCGAGTCTCGTAAATCGTGTGGATACCTCATTAAAAGGACTTTACCTCAAAGAAACGTGATACTAAGATTGAAAAGCAATCAACGGGCACGAAGCTTTTTTTTATTCGAAACTTTTGAATAAACTTTGAAGAATAAAAAAAAAGCAAGAATGAGGCTTCACAAATTGCTACTGCAACTCAGCAACTAAGGCAACAAAAGTATTATTGATACTTACAGAAATAAATTTTATGAAACAAAAAATATTTATGCGAGCGCTTGTTCATTATTGAGAACTCTCTAAAAATGAATTAGTGAAATTCACTTCGAATTAGTGAATATTCACTGGGAACCAGTTATAAGTATACCACTGTTTGAATAAGTGGTATACTTATAGCTGTAAAAATAGTGAATATCCACTGATTTGCAGTGAATTTCACTGATTCATTTTTAGAGAGAATGTAAGAAGCCTCAATAAAATATCATGAGTTATTTTTATAAATAGGGGAGGGTGGGGCAGAGCGGCCCCCCTGAAATTTTGATCAAAAAAAAAATTTTTTTTTTCGTCTGATTACTATAAATCCGATATATTTGCGCATTTTTAGCCCTACGCATGACACCTGGGGCAAAATGGACAACCCAAAAATTTTTAAAAAGTGATTTTTTCATATTTTTATCGTCAAATTAAAAAAAAATTGTTATAATTCCACATTTCTAGCCCTACGCATAACATCTGGGGCAAAATGGACCAGCCGAAACTTCCGAAAAAATTATTTTTTCATATTTTTCGGCCGTTTCTCTATGTAAGAGGCAAATTTGGTCACTAAAATTTATAAAAATAAAATTTTTTTTTTTAGTTGATAAATTTTTGAAATAAAGTAAAACTATAGAATTGTTTTTTTTTTTTTATTAAATAACAATTAGTAATTAAGGTAATCGCTGGTGAACGATTTATTACACCTTAAAAAATTTTTTTTTTCAGAATTTTGGCAAAATGACCATAAATTCGTTCGAAATAGGACAAAAATAAAGTGATCTTATGGTTGAAAGCCACAAAAAGTAATAATTGGCTTAGGGGGGCCGCTCTGCCCCACCCTCCCCTATAATAGTTACAAATAATTTAATTAAAGTTATAGTCAGTAAAAATATTTTTTTATCAGTGAAACAAAAAAGTTTATATTCATCTATCTCATTGCCCACTAGTTTGTCTCCTTTACGTTTATTTCTGGTTCATTTCACTCCCTCGAGGCAAGTTAAAAGAGAATAAGAGCTATAAATTTAATTCCACGCAATCGCCCTGGCGGCACTGCCAATCTTTCGTGAAAATCCTCCACAAGATACAGTCCAATCAGAGGTGCAGCAAACTCAGCAGAAAAAACATTTTCAGCGGAAGAAAAAGAACTCGATACTTGCTAGTGTATAAGAAAAGTAAAAAAAAAATAACAACAAAGTTGCGGAGAAAAACAACATTTAAAAAAAATAAATAGTAGCAAAAAAATAAAAGTTGAGTTTGTGTAATATAGAAAGTATATCGGGTCTGCATCTCTGGTACTTCACTATTGTTAACTAATACACTCCCAAGAATTCACTACACACCTATCTGTATGTTACACAAAAGCGGCCGATATTCTTTTTTTCGGTTCGAATGCAACCTCTTCCTATTGTGTACATTTAAAGAAAGATTCAATCCTCAACACCGTATAGAAATTGCGCCAGCAAAAGGGAAGAAAATATATAATTCAATGTATTTTGTACCACGACAGCGTCTTTTTTTTTTCTTTTTTCTTAAGTATCTTCAATTGAAGCAAAAGAATTTCTACACGAGACAAGTTGTCGTTTGTAAGTAACGATTTTTTGCTGTTGCAATTTGTTGGTTTTTATTCTGTCAGTTCAATTTTAAAAGTATTTTACAAATCGCAAAACAATTTATTACCTTTAATTAAATAACTCCAGTGCATTGAAAAAAATATTTTTTTTATCTTTGAAAACCTAATTTTTTTTTAAAGCCATCGTATTTAAAAAAAAACGTCCTTATCATCTAATAACCACGATGTAGTTATTTTGTCGAGCAGAAAATATCAGAAGAGTAAAAAAAAAAATTTTAATCCTCTAAGATACAGTAAAAACAATATCAAATCGAATGTAACAAGAAACCAGTTATCCTCAAGCAATCTATTTTCCAATAATTACTATTTACTATTAACTATTTTTTAACGATCCTACAGAACCATCATTTTTATAATAAAAGATTAACTTTCCGCAAACCACAGCTGTCGAAAGGTTTTGAGTTAATTAAAAGTGCTCAATTCATTTAACACATATTCAAAAAGCTTGACCGTTAGTCAACGGCATGTACTAAAGTCTGAACGATCGACATTAAAATATGGGGATTGAACAAGCGAAAATCGGCAGCTAAATCTCGCTTAAATCGTATCGTTCAAAAAGGCGTTTGGTGTTGGACCAAATGCCACGATAACACTTTGAACCGCAGAAGCTTCACTGCAAATGGAATCAGGAGAAAGGGGCTGATGGCGAGTGAGTGCGAAACTCACCCTCACATACACGATCCAATGAAAAATACATAACCAATATACCTTCACATATATGGATATTTATTTATATATATGAAGAGAAATGTGGGCTTAACGCGTTTTCACCCAGTCGTTACAGAGAACCCGACACATTTGGCAAGTATCCAGCCTCAATTGAATGCTCGGTTTAAATGTCGCGGTAGTTTTAACGTTTTACAATGGCTTCCTTCAGTAGTAGGGATAAACAAGTGCGACAGTAAACAGAAGTAACAAACAAAAAAAAAGTAAACAATAAAAGAAAAGGAAAAACATAATGCAGAGAAAACATTGTGGAAACTTCCGAGAAGCTGTGAAATGTTATTATTTCCCTCTCTTTTTTACACCTAAAGGACTTTCTTGATACCCTCCATCTTGTTACTCGCTCGCTCACTTATTTACTGAATCTTAAACTCGTCTTTCTCGTTTAATCTACCCCTAAAGACAACCTCCTCACTTTCCCAGCTATTTTCAAAACTAACCAGCAAACTTTAAACTTCTTGTATACATCTAAGATGTCAAAACTGTACTGTGGTTCGTTATTTGGCATGTTGATCTTGCCGCAATATATTGCCAGGATTCGGTTGAGTTTAAAATTTAGTGTGCGAGTGAGTGCTAATATAAACTAAATACCGATCACAGGTTTCAAGAACTGAATCAGGTCAATGCAATTCAACACACGTTTATGGCAGTAAAATCCTCATTAATTTATTTAATTGGTTGACACTCACTCAGTGACCTACTAAAATTCAAATCTATTGAAATTATTTTTAATTTATTGACGGAAAAAAAAAAATAAAGTCATAAATTAAGTTAATTGGTATAATTATGACTATTAATTAATGGAATATTTGCTGTGTTTTATTTTTGGAATTAATTTATATAATAAATAGCGGCTAACATAGTGAAGGCAATTTGCCTCCTACAAAAGATATAACAATAAATAATAGAGAGAGGAGGAGAGTATAAATAGGTTAAAGAAATGATAAAAGTAGATGCCGCTATATCTAAACTGTCAGAGAGAATAGTAGTAGACCTCGGGTTAAAGTAAAGAACATACACACGAGAAAATATGATAACGTTGTATATAACGAGATTGGAATAGGAGGAAAGCTCACAAATTTGGTGAGATCGTTTAGCTTCCGGGATATAGGATCGTCGAGTCGCAGTCGCAGCCACCGAGCCGGGTCATGAAGCCGATAAACGCAAAATCCTCGCGACATTCCCGGCCAGATAGTCGACCTATAACTGTATATATATGTAATATACACATATATGTATATGAATATATATGTCTGGCTAAAAGCTTTGCACGCCATTTGACGTGTCAACCATTGTCGACTATTTCCGCATTCATTTACGTTATTTTGTCCCATCCATGTACAATAATACTCTTTTTCACATCCGCCTGTACCATTATTTTATCATATGTACGAATAATAACAACTACCATTACAATTCCCATGGAAGTTAACTCTATTGGTGTGTCATAGATGCTCAAGAAAACATTTATCACACTCTCGTTAAATTTATTTAGTTATTTCTACAATTTCACGAGCAACACTTAGACTCTACTCAACTTTCATTACCTTCAAAGTCTTAGACATTAAACGTTATCTTCTTATGCAGTATTTGAAACGAAAAAAAAAAATAAATACACATTTTATTTTATTTTAATTGAAATAAAGCTCTATAATTAATTTTAAGAGCATGCATTTAATTTTTTATTTGGCTAAATACTTAATCAGATTAAAATGTCGTGACTAATTTAATTGTTATTTAAAGCCGTAAGATGGACGGTGGCGTCTGAAGGTTCACCTAAAGTTTACAAGTCCAATGATATTCATGCTTGTAAACTTTGACTACTTGAAATTGGTTATTTGTCAGTTTTCAGTCAGTAATCTATCGGTCATCAATCAGTCATCTCGAGGAGAAGTCGATGGCAAGTCGATGTCTGGAAAGTGTCTGAAAAGTGTCTGCGGAAGGTGTCTGGGAAGTGTCTGGGAAGTGTCTTTCGGACAAATTTCGACCATATAGATACCTGTCAAAAACTCGCCAAAAACACAAATTTCACATAATAAAACATTTCAATTAATAATAATATAATTTATTTAAAGCCGTAAGATGGACGGTGGCGTCTGAAGGTTCACCTAAAGTTTACAAGTCCAATGAAATTCATGATTGTAAGCTTTGACTAGAAAAAAAATAAATAAATACACATTTTATTTTATTTTAATTGAAATAAAGCTCTATAATTAATTTTAAGAGCATGCATTTAATTTTTTATTTGGCTAAATACTTAATCAGATTAAAATGTCGTGACTAATTTAATTGTTAAGTCTAGTATTGAATAAACGCGAAGTAGCGTATATTAGATTGAGTTATCGATAAGTTTAGCAGTTTATTAAATTAAAAATGTATTACGAACAAATTGTGACTGTGTAATTAAATAACTTTTCATGCAATTACAAAGATTTATTTGTCTGAGCTGCTTGAGGAAAAAAATAAAATCACAATTTAAAATAATTTTTAAAATAAAAATTAATATCTCATTTTCCCTATCCCATTTGAAATAAACTTTAAATTAAAGTATTTTTGAATCTTAAACATGATCAATAATTAATATAAAATCTTACTATAATGGAAAAAAAATAAAAGGCGAAAAGTTAGTAAAAAGTGAACGATGAATAAATTTTTATGAATTGCAGTGAAGTTGTGCTTATTAGCTACAGTAGTTTGAAAGCAAGTAAATCAAAGCGTTGAATTGACTACTAAATAAAAGCATAAATATATATGTATATATATGTAGTTGTATAGAAGTATAACAAAATGAAAGTGTTGAGGAAACTGCAGTAGCATAGGCATGAAAATTTAATAAGCTCGACACCCGGAAGCTGAGTTGACTGCAGTATAGTCTAGACTATCATCTATTTTTTCCTCTCTCTTGCTCTCTATTTCTTATTCACTCTGTTTGATAGCCAAGGCTTTTAATAATAAAAAAAATAAACGGCTTAATGACAAAAGAGAACGATGAAACTCTTAAAAAGAATTTTGTTAATTGTACCCATTATTCGTTATATTTTTTCGGATGATGGATATTAATTATGAGCAAAGTTTATTTTTACTCCTCCAAATGGTAGTTTTTTATATACTCGTATTGATATTCAATATTTTACTGGAGTGAATAAGGGATCTCCCGCCAAGGGGTGAGTGAACTGTGTCGAGTTATTCACTCGAGTCGTAGGGGAGGGGGTTTGTAAGAATATTGAAAACCCGGGATGAGAGTCTACCAGCAATCTAAAATGGATTATATGAAACTCAAAAGTTGTATAGCTTCCAGTTTAGTCACTGTTTACTTTGTTCGCAAGGGATGTACAATATACATGTGACGTGACTTGTATCGCAAACTAATTCCCCTCTATAATACTCTATACATTATATACTATATGCATTATATAAATATATATATATATATATTGTATAGTTTCATTTACCTACGAGTCAAAGACACCACGCGAGATAAATGAATTACAGTTCACTGAATCAAGTAATTCAATATTCTATTGTTAATTAAATAAATAACCAATTAACATTTGTCTTGTAACTATTATACAGAATTCAATTGATTTGACGGGAGAAAAAAAACGAAGACATCTTTAACGAATGCCTTTAATTAATTCAGAAAAAAAATCTAATTTGTTTTTCTAGCTCAGTAAACAGCAGAATTAATAAATAAATAAAATATTGTAACTTAGCTAATAATAAATTTGAACCTTATTGGAATTATTATTTTCCCTTGCAATGAAAAGAAATCAAGGTGGATGTAGGAAAAATGTTGAGTTAGTTGCCGAGAAAAATCAACTTCCGACAGGTCATTGAACTCCGATGAAGCGTTTGAGGCATAGAAAAAAAGTGATAACTTCTTTATAAATAAAAATTAACGATCCTTATTACGGTGTGCGCTTGAGTGTGTATTTGACGTAAAGTTTAAATATAAGTAATGCAACGTAGCTATTTTTTATTTTTATTGACCTGACAGTACGGTAACGGAATTAAAAAAGTCGAAGGTGAGATAAAAAAATGGTGATGAGATCCAATAAAAGGTAATATAACAAGAATGAAAGGAACATCGCGTCATTCGAGTGATAGGTATGCACACCCAGTCTCAGTTCACGTCCGAGGCTGGCTTGTAACTAACGCTAATGCGATTATACTGGACGTGTTCTGCTTCAGAGTCTGACGCCCAGCATTTTCTCCACCCTAATACCATTTTCTCTTAATGCTACCGTAGCCGTATCTTCATCACACATTTTCTCATTTTTATTTTTTTAACTTCCCGCTAAGAAAATTGTAAATTTTCAAAAATTCGGGAAGTTATTGGTTTCGGTCCGATTTACGAAAATCGAATTTCCATCAGATGTCGACGTTTCGAGGTCCTAGGAAGCTATCCTGACTAATTTCACGATGATGTCCGAGTGTATGTATGTGTGTACGTACGTACGTATGTATGTATGTAAATATTCATAACTCTTGAACGGATGAACCGATTTTGATCGTTGAGGTGTCATTCGACGCGGCTTGTTAATGTCTTGAGGCCGTAGAAATTTGAACTTAATCGGTAGGGTGCGTTCAGAGATATTTCAAAAATAAAATTTTTTTAAAAATGTTTTATTTGAATAACTTCCAATTTGCTCGATGGATTGATTCCAAAATCTAATCAGCTCTAAAACTCTATAAGCCGCGTCGAATGCCACCTCAACCATCAAAATCGGTTTATTCGTTCAAGAGAAACCGTTGACGAAAGAATTCAAAAAAAATTTTTTCCTTGGTTTTTTTGAAATTTCTCAAAAACGGCTGAATAAATCAATTTCAAAATTCGACCAGCTTTAGAACTTGATAAAACGCGTCGATTGCCACCTCAACCAACAAAATCGGTTAATTCGTTCGCGAGATATCGTGGAAGAAAGAAATGCTAAAAAATGGTTTTTTACAAAACAATGGCATACAAAAGTATTTGCGAGCTCGAAGAGCTCGAAAATATATTCACAATAATGTTTTCGAGCTCAGCGAGCTCGAAAACAGCGGGAAGTTTTGGGGCTGGCCCGCAGGGTCAACTGACAGACCGATTTTTTTTATTCTCTATTCACAGTTTTTTTACTTTCTTTAACTTTAAACTTCTTGTGGAAATTTTTTTATTTTCCCGCAATCCTTTAATCGATCGAGCACATTTTACCCCGCTAATAATATTCCCACCACGATAGAGAAAATTTTTTTATTATCATGAAATTATGCTAAATCTATGTCTGATTATAATTTTAAATTCGACGAAAATTATTAATATTAAATATTATTTTTCAATCGAACAATAAAAATATAATGGGTGATAAATTTGAACTCAAGTGTGTATTGAATATAAGAAGGATATTTTTAAAAGGATGAAAAATCAAAGTACTTGCTGAGAATGTGAAGTACCTAATTCAAAACTGTTTCCACCCACTCAAGTGAAATAAAGCAAAAAATCCAAGGGTCCTTACCTCAAAGTGGTCGCCTCCTCCTCAGGATCTGTAAGCAGAAAGCAGAAAAAAAATTAAAATAAAAAATAATAAAACCGAGGCGAATAATGAAAGTGTCTATAAACTCTCACTCTTTCGGTCGGACGCAAAAGATCAAGAACTTTATAAGACTATCTACATAGATATATATCTCTATATATACAATAATAAAACAAAAAAACTAATTCTTTCGTAGTCCCGTAGTCCCTCAAAAGAGACACGATGAAAGGGGAAAAAAATAAGAAAAAAAAATTTTCTATGGAACTTTAAAGGATTTTACCCTAGTAATCTTAACAAATTAGTCCCAACGCCCAAGTCCACCCTTCTTGGGTCTTAATTACTACCCTGTCTTTTCTGCCGGGCGTCTTTAGCCCACAAAAAAGAAAAATATAAGTTACGAAAAAAAATCCCAGCTAAAACAGTTTTTTAAAGAACATTATATTCATCGCTTTCTCCCCCTTTTTCCGGAATGATTAAAATTAAAACTTTATCGTAATTATTCAAAGATCCCACTTTATTATACGCCCGATAGATGACAGCATAACATTTATTAATATAATCTTTATAAATTGGTCTTAAATTTAAATATTGCTGAATTTTAACTTTTTTGTCTTGAGGACACAATTATTACAGGATATTTTCGTACCTATGCCTTGTGCCAAACACGAGGTTTAACGGACAATAATAATAAAAATCATTATAGCTGTACGACTTATAGTTACTGAGAATGGAGAAAACGGGTGTGTAATTAAGGAAAGGGAGAAAATTCATGTTGGGTTGAATCGCGAGCTTTTGCCAACGTCACCTCTTACCCCTCCTTTTACTACCGGTGGTGAAACGGCATCCACTCAACTCTCCAATTTGTCCCTCGTTAGTGAGGTATCAAGAAAAATTTCCCACACTACCATTATCAAAATTCCCTTTGAGGAATTATTATTTTTTGTTTTTACCCCAGAACCAAATAGAACAAAAGTTTTTAATTATTCGTTCAGCGTAACTAATCCACAGAATAATACATAATTTAGGGAGACCAGGGCACGACGACCCTAAAATTGGGCCCGTACTATTTTCGTGACAAAGGATAACATGCTGCATTATCGATTATAAAGTAATGATTTATTAGCAAGAATTTTTGAGGGGATCCAAAGTTCGTCGTGCCCCAGTCACCCCTATATATATCTATTAATAAGAGAAATAAAATTTGATGTTTCAATTGTCATAGGAATTTATCACCTTCTAATTATAATTGATAAACTTAACTTCCAATCATTGATTCCATTTAAATCGAAAATTTAAAAATAGCGCCAACTTAATTTCACATCGACAAATATATTTCATTTAAATCACGTCCGATGATGGATGAATAAAAAATAGTAGAGCTGATTGAACAAAAATAATGATGAGTATATAGAATAATAATGATATATAATACAATATCAAATGCATAAATCTAACTGAAGAGTATGAGGCTGTAACCTCAATTTCAGTTCCAGCATGCTCAATGCAATCGCATAAATATAATTTATCCTGTACTCTATCGTGTTTCTGCTTCTCTCTCTCTCTCAATTTCTATCGCTGTCTTTTTTTATCACTTTAGCTGCATATGCTCACGATCGATATTCGATTTTTTTTTTTCATCTAATACATACATTTATTGCTGAACTTGTATTTGACTCTTACTACTTCGGCAGCAGTAGTACAACTTATTCGAATAAATACATGGAAATACTACTCACATTTTGTACTGTAATTTGAATAACAAAAAAATCTAAAAAACAGTTGACCCTGGAAACCAGCCTTGAAACTTTTCGTTGTTTTTAACCTCATTGAGATCAAAATTACCCTTTAGTATATTTAGATTTTTGAGCTCTTCAAGCTCTAAAGAAGGTATGTCTTGCCATAGACTATAAACAAGGACCCAAGGACTATAAACATCGAACCGACACCATAATAATGGTCAGGATTGCTGTCTAAAAAATTCCATAGAAAATTGAAACTCACAGCCTACACAGAAAAAAAAAATTCTCAACTGAAGGCAAATATTCTTGATTCAAGAAAATTTTTTTGGAAACCTAAATTTTCTCAGATAAAGCAGAAATCTTCTCCGACCAAGACAAATTCTCTTGGCTCAAGAAAATCTTGACTTGGTTCCCGAAAACGTTTGTCTTCACGGAAAAAAAAATATTGTGTTTATCGCTCACCAACGGAGAGCGACAAGTGTATCGTGATTAGTTCTAAGTTGTATTGCTACTACCACAATATATATATATTGATATGAATGAAACACTAGATACTTATAATAATGATCCTACGGATTGTGCATATACTTAAATGTATAGTGATCGTCAGTTAACGTCTCCATATCGTACCAAAACGGATCGTGATTATCGCGATCTACTTCTCAAGCGCCACCACTCATAACCAAATTATTAAACTTTATAATGCATATCTTGCAAATTATACAGTGTTTATTTATAAAATTATTAATTATTTAAAGTGCACAATGACAATGAAAAAACACTAATTATATATCTAATGCAACAATTGCTGTTTTTTATCGATTAATTTTTTAATTTATCTTTGAAACAAAAAAAAGACTGTAAAATTTACATCAATTAATTACGTATATTCTATTACTTAACATTTCTTGATATTAAATAATAATTTTTTATTGCACCTATTAGAATTATTAATATGTGATTATTAATGCCAGCTAAAAATAAAATTGTAATGAAGTTAAAGTTGTAAATTTATCTATTTTAACCTCAAATTAGTTTTAATAACAAAACGGATCGTTACTACAGCGAAACGATTTTATGATTTCGGGATCCGCCTGGATCGTGATAATCACGATCCGATAGACCAGCACTTTCCGTATACAACAGATACCCAACCGAGGAGAGTGAATATCACGATACCGTTGAGTGGTGAGCGCAATATTTTTTTCTCCGTGTTCCAAAATATTTTCTTGACTCAAGATAACTTTTTTTTCTGTGTATACTTAGAACAAAAATCTAGAAAACGGTTGACGCTGCTATTCTAAAAAATATTTTGTAAGGAAAAAATTCCATGCAAGAGTTTTCGGGTATATAATAGATATGTTTAATATATATAATTTATTTAATTAGAGCATCGATGCGTAAACAATTTATTTGTGTACATATTTATTAATGCCCTTTATTTGAATTATCTTTTATAGCATTGAATTAATACTCAATAATATATCCATATACATATAGGTAGTTATGTAATACTAAAAACCACCTATTTTATGCGATCAGTCAGTTATCATCGGATTAATATTATCAAATCATTAAATTATTCAATTTATATTCATATAAATTTACAGTTATATTAAATATTAAAATATATAATAAACAACGGCAATTATTACCATCATATCACATAATTTAGTTATTTGAGTATAATCTGGGCGAATCCATTGAATGTCTACTATAAATAATAGATTAAAATTATCATTAAAAAATAGTGAAAATTATTATTATGCTAAAAATAGCAATCGACGAAATTTAACTTAAGAAAAAAGTTAAAATAAGTTTGATAAGTTACCGAAGATTACGTTAGCTCTCAAGAGATTTAAACTAAAGATCCCCGTTCAAATAGTGAGTAAAAAGCCCGTTCGAAGTTTGTGGTAATTGCAGTGAAGTGAAATTTTATCGGTCTCAAAAGATAAAATCGTTAAAATGTTGTAGCAACTTCTTGCCTATTAAAGATTATTATTATAATTACTGTATTTTAATTAAACTTTAAAGGACATACTTTATCGAATTAAATATTTAATAAAGTTTAAGTATCATCGTCGAGTTAACTTTTTACCTTATCAGAGTCCTTATCATCATGTGTGTGCGTTTATATAAATGTATTATAGCGCGGAGATAAATAATCCCCAAAAGAGGTAGATATAGACCGACAGTAAGGATACGAGGAGTAGAAGGAGTAGAAGGAGTAGCTCTAGTAGCTTCCGAGATGCCCCAGACAGCGTACCCTAACCTTGCCAGTAACTATAGTAATACAGTCTCACAGGACATCCGGCTACTAATAATTGTACGCGTGCTTGGACAACAACATGACTACTATAAACGAGGACAGGTTACATTGTTGAGTTGGAAGAGGATAACCTGGGCGATGTATACACTGAGAATGGCTTGGAGAATAGCGATAAAGGAGAGGAACAGATAAAGAGACATGAAATATATGTATATATATATATATATGATGTTATACACCAGTGGTGCTCGCCAGCACGTAGAGAAAGTTTATGATTGATCGCTGTAATTAGTGGCCCGGCAACAATGCAAAGTGAGTACCGCCGACGAGGCAGCATTACGAAAATTTATTACTATGGATTGGACTTTACTATATATATTCATGTATGCATCGGTATATGTATGTGTGTATTACATATATCAATGTACCATTAAATAATTAATGTAATTTTTTTGTCACTTTGAAATGTAAATTTTTTCGCATTGGATTTTACAATTGTCTATTAAATTTCTAGTATATAAATAACAACAAATCATATATATATGAAGTGGACATTTGAATTACACTTAAATAAATTCAGATGACTAAAAAAAAAATTGACATTTAGGGGAGGGTGGGGCAAAGTAGGCCCCCCTAAAATTTGAAAAGCCTCCAAAATTTTTGGGCAAAGTGGGCCCCCCTAAAATTTGAGAGCAAAGTGAGCACCCTGAAATTTTTTATGAACGAGGCTCATAATAAGTCACTTTCACTTTTTTTACGACTATTCATTTATTACTTATTAGCTTATTTATGGCTTACCCATTTTTGCCCACTTTGCCCCATATTTTAAAATTCGTAATTTATTATGAACACAGCTTATTCATAACATTTTCAAAGTGGCGAATTTAAAAAAAGTAAAGCGAGCAATAAATTTGTCTCACACAATTTTTTTTTTTAGATGGGGGCCCACTTTGTCCCTAATTTTCGATTTTTCAATTTTAATGAATTGGGTGTCTTCTTCGGGAGGCGGGGGAAAGAGTACCACGTCCCCCCTTGACCAAGTGGTATGTCGACCAATACAGAATTGGTACTATGGGGGGCCCATTCCAAGCCCCACTTCGACCAGAGTCTCTATATTTCTTGAGATGGGAGGAGTGCTATGGGCCCACGTGAGGTCGGACTCGTAGTGGCTGTGGTTAGATACCACACGTAATGAGGATTTTTGATTATACCTCCGGTAAATGTCCACTCTTGGCTCCGGCCAAGAGTGTCGCTTAAGTGTAGAAAAGATGGGATTACGCAACGCGAGTATGCCCAAAAGGGTGAGGTCTCGGCTTCCGGTCGGCGGAGGCGGACTTAGGTCCACGTTACATTAAAAATTTCAATTTTAATGGACACAGCTTATCAATGTTAAATAACAAACAAGGGCCTATAAAGTAGTGTAACGAGTAAAAAAAAGTAAAGACAATCCCATTTCTAGCTTACGGGGCCCACTTTGCCCCACCCTCCCCTAAATTAAAAAAAATTTTTTAGTCTAAGGCAAAATATTGTAGATTAAGTGGGCACAGTTTATAACTCAGTTTAATTTTCGCGTTAAAAATTTAATATTCAATTTACGTCTAATAAAAAATATATAGTGAACCGAAAAAAAGTAAGTAAGGAAAAAAAATTTTATTATCAAGAGAACATAAAGAAATGGGAATAAAGACTGCAATTAATTCTTATGAGCGCATGTTTCGGATTTAGAGTGGTCGGAAGGAGAGGGGGGAGGGATAGTAGTAGTAGTGAGCACGAGATATAGAGATTACTTTTGAAATGGGACGCAACGGAGCCTGCAATTAATTTTCAAGTGAGCATTATGAAGCTCAAGTAGTAGATGTTGCTGGTGGTGGGAACTGCAGCAGTGGAGGTGATGCTACTGGTGTAGTATGGTGAATAGAAGAAAGCTTGGTTGTCCTGCTAAACCATCTCTAGCTGCTTTCGCACATTGTAAACTATATTAAATTCCTTGCTGACCGTAAAATAAAACACCGAGCCAAGACCCGAGGTACGAAAACGTGAACGAGAATGAGAACGTACGTTCCCTCTCGTTTGGCCCGGACTTTTCACTACTCTGTGTACACATAAATGTATCTCAACTATATTTCAACTGTTAAATATGTAAACATATATATATATATAGGTAGTCGTAAACCTAGAAATATATATATTGTTGATATATAAACCAACAGCATTAAATCGTCATTTCATAAAGCTTGCGAAAATGTTTTTTACTTTAATATGCATCCGTTGAAAATAAGACCGTTTAACTCTTGGAAACAAATTTATTCAGCACAATAATATATTTTTAATATTTATATCACTTTATTTACTACTTTATACTCGATAAAATTATAAATAAAGTAAATGTATATGAAATAGCGCAATAACTTGATATGAATTTTGAATAATAAAATGCTAAAATGGATATTTTTTATGAAAAAGTTGTAAAGGAATAAAAAAGTTTAGATAAAAAAAGTATAAATGGTAAGAACGCTTTGGGGAAAGGAACCGCAATAAAATCAAACATGGGCTTGTATTCTCAAGTATCACTTTGAGAACATTTGCCCAGCGGGAAATTTTCTACCGTATCAGTGACTCAATTTTTTCCCAAAAACCTCGAGCTATATAGCTATAGATACATGTATACCATATACTTTTTCTTATTCTTTCATCCAACTTGTCCCCTAAAACGCACTAAAATCTCATCCTGATTTTATTATTGTCACTTCGGTACTCTTATAAGGGGAAATAATCTTATGCTTGGAAAATTCTGTCGAGATAAAAGAAAACACTGAGACGAGAAGTAGACAACGCAATTCAATTCTGGTAAATGTCAGGTACTACAGTTCCTCAGTGCCTGCTTTTATATACATTTATTTTATTTCATTTATTTCGTTATTTATTCTTTTCGCCTACACACGTCACGTATATACAGTCAATGTTTACATGAACTTTTAAAAATATATATAATATATACTAGAGTCTAGAGTAAGTAGAGAAGAGAGATTTCATCAAGCTTTTTTTTGCTCCAAGCCAATTCGGGTTAGCAAAAAGCCATAACGGATATTACACTTTATTTTTTTTTATTTCACTCTGCAGTTTATTTGGTGTCGTTTAATTTTTTTGTATTGTTTTTCAGTGATATCTATCGTTTCATGTGAAGTTAATGACGTTTACTGACGGTGTAGAATTGATTGTAGAGAGAGCAACAAATAAAATCCTACTATATTACGTTCTCATTCGTTATTCACACATGAATATGTTATTTATTCATCAAAGAGACAAATTGTGCCGTAGGGATTTTTTTCCGTTTATTATTTTTATTTTAAATATTAAATAAATTTAATTTAATTAAAAATTTTACAAACAATTTAATATAGGGGAGGGTGGGGCAGAGCGGCCCCCCTGAAATTTTGACCAAAAAAAAAATTTTTTTTTTTTCGACTAATTACTATAAATCCGATATGTTTGCGCATTTTTACCCCTACGCATGACATTTGGGGCAAAATGGACAAGCCCAAAATTTTGAAAAAGTGATTTTTTCATATTTTTATCGTCAAATTAAAAAAAAATTATTATAATTCCACATTTCTAGCCCTACGCATAACACCTGGGGCAAAATGGACCAGCCGAAACTTTCGAAAAAATTATTTTTTCATATTTTTCGGCCGTTTCTTTATGTAAGAGGCAAATTTGGTCACTAAAAATTTATAAAAATTAAATTTTTTTTTTTAGTTGATAAATTTTTAAAATAAAGTAAAATTATAGAATTGATTTTTTTTTTTATTAAATAACAATTAGTAATTAAGGTAATCGAGAGTGAGCGATTTTTTACGCTTTAAAAAATTTTTTTCGAGTAATATAAAACCAAAAATAGTTGTCAAGAGAAAGAAATACATTCTTAATGATGAAAACAATTTAAAAAAAAAAAAACGAAAAAAAAAATTTTTTTTATCACTTTTTGAAGGGGGCCGCTCTGCCCCACAAAAAAAAAAAATTTTTCAGAATTTTGGCAAAATGTCCATAAATTTGTTCGAAATAGAACAAAAGTAGAGTGATCTTATGGTTGAAAGCCACAAAAAATAATAATTGGCTTAGGGGGGCCGCTCTGCCCCACCCTCCCCTAAAATAAAAAAAATATAAATCATTTTATCGTTAGAGTAAATATATGAAATTTATTTAATTTACTTTGTTCTCATCTCAATCTTCATTTATCCATAACCAATCTTTCATTCTGTGACTCAAATATTTTATCTCCTTTAAGCTTTTATTATCAAATATTTAATTTCATTGTACATATCAAATATCATATCACTTAATGGCTTCATGTCAAATAAAATTCATCTCTGTATATTGAAAATGGATATTCAATTTAAATTAATTTAATAATAAATAGATATCGTACGAATATATCTGTATATATATTTGATAAAACGACGAGATACAATATCTATTTCCTGCGAGCCGGGTATTTGACATCAAAAATATTAAATTCAATACTATTAAGACTGGTTTCATTAAACGCTTTCTGTCTATCTTATGCCATTAATGATTTAAATAATTACGGCATTTAAACTCCGACTAAGTGTATTCGCGTTCACGGAGATTAAAAATTCATTTTATACTCAGGTGATCGACCGCTCGGAAAATTTTGCCAGCTCACCTTATTTTATGCCAGGAGACATGAATTATTACTCAGCTACTTAAAATCTTATAATTTATTCACAATAATTATTTTTTTTAATTCACCCTCGCAAGTCAATACCCACTTATAAATCTTAAAACCGTCAAACTATATCTTAAATCAAGAAAGTCATATTTATATTCTCAAAAAAAGAAAATTCACTTAAAAAATCCATTTATTAATATTCGCCTCAAACTTGTTCTTAATTGCCAAAAAAAAAAATATTTTTTCACTAATTTTGATTCAAAATACCAGAAAATTTTTACCAAGAGTTATAATAGGGGAGGGAGAGAGGGAGGGGGTACTTAAGGAAATACCAAGTTTTCGAGGACTCAAATACGCAAAATCTTTTTTTTTTAATGATATTCAAAGTAAATAGAAGAAATTTTCAGTTACCGTTGAAAAAAAAAATTTTTCATTTCTGCGGGCAAATTGGGTACCCCCTAAAAAAGGAAAAAAAAAATTTCTGGATTTTAAACGAATTTTATTAAGTTGAATTTTTTTTTAAGTAATTTATATGAAGAAAAATTATATTTTACATGTTTATTGTATACAAAAAAAGAAAAAAAATTTTTGATAGTTTTTATCAAAAGACAAACATCATTAATATTTTTCAACTGACAATTGGTTTTTGAAAAAGTTTACCAAAAAAAATTCAAAGTAACGCTTAATTATATTTACAGAAGTGATTTTGGAATGTTTAAAAACCATTTCAAATATAAAATTTTTTTTTATCAAATTTTGGGGGTACCCCGTTTTGCCTACCCTACCCTCTTTTGCCCCCCTTTCCCCTATATTTTTAATAGAGTTTATTAGTATGATATAGCTATAGATAGTAAAAAGAACAACATTTATAAGTATAACTTACTGTTTAAATAGAGTTTATTTATAAAATATCAATTTCATTCGATAGACTGAACGATAATCTACTCTTCATGGCCATTAAAACAAAAGAAAGAAACAAACCTATGCTGAGGAAAGTTTAAAACAGTAACCTAAGCGTAAAACGATTCTATTTAAAGTCTACTACGTGCGATTATAGTAGTCTTGATATCGAATCGAAAATATCGAGCGAACGATGCCAATGTGCTACGTGGTTTTTATAATATACATATAATGTAACGTCTACATCTACATCTACATTTACTTTAGCCCACATGTGTAAGTTTACCCGCAACTTTACACACACTTGGCACATCCAAACATATATCTATATACAACATACACAATCGATGTAATAAAACGTCTAAGTAAGTACTTGCAGAAACTTTTCTATCGGCAAAAAAAATTCTCGATAAAGTTTGCAATTGGTATTCCGTACTTTGCTAAATTCGCTCACTCGATTTCAAAATTATTTTCGGGCTATTCGTGACGGTAAATCATGTGTCGATAGTTTATTTTATATAGAATAAAGTTTATTGAAAAATAAAATAAAATTTTAAAAACGCGGAATACAATTCCGGTTGCAATGAAAAAATGATTTAATTGAGTCATTGATAGCATTGAGGTATGTAAAAATTTTTAATAATAGAATGTATGAGTTTAAAATAATAAATAGTTAATCGATTAAATAAAATGTCAGTAAAAATAGTTAAAGGCCGGAATATGTATATGTATATGTATATTAATGTCTAGTCGTCGTGACATGACGTATCCGAGCGTCAGACAACTGGGCGTCTCGTTAAACATGTATACCGAATAGGAGGAGGTTACCACCAGCTTTAACAACTATATATAACATTTTCTCAAAATCGATACGCGGTCATTTCTGAAACGCGGGAACAAAGTTATGAACTTTTGACCTGGTCGTTTCAAACGACCATTATGCAGCTCTATTCATCTACATTGCACAGATATATATGTATAGGTTTTTTATTTTATTTTTTTTTATAATAGACGAGAAAAGCAAATGTATACGGATATAAATGTGGCGGCAAAGGGCGGCAGTACAATATATATGATCGTGTGTTACTTGACCGAAAAAACGAGCTCGCAGACTCACTCTAGATGGGTGCGCAACGTGACGAAAAACGAGCGGTTAAAAAATGAAAAATAAATCCACCGCCGACACGCTCCCACAAGTTTCAGTGAAAAATCGAACCGGCCGTCTCGTACGACAATCGAACTAATTCTACTCTGCTGAGCTTCATATCATGAACAGAAAAATAAAAAAAATATATAAAAATCACAGCCATCATTTTATTCAGGTCCACTGACTTATTATGCTGTAACTTTTTTTTTTATTTTAAATTTTTTTTTAGTAGATTTATTATTTTTTTTTTTTATGGGGATTTGTATTATAAATTATGGAGCATTTTTTTCGTCCTCAGCTGAGCGAATAAAGCTGAACGAACGGTAAAAATAAAAATGTATATATTAACAAATATTTGTAATTATTTACATAAGATTAAATAATAAATAAAATTTATGTGTGATTTTATTTATCAACTTGTGAAAAATTGTAATTGAATTTTTAAAAAAATTTTCGCAATTTAAATGAAAAAAATGACGCTATACTTTTTGACGCATTTCTTAATCAAAGTTTGAGATATAAATGATAAAGGAAAAAAAAGCAAATAAAAATCTTGAGATAGACTTGGGAGCATAGTTGATTTGAGAAAGAACTAACAGAAAAGTTTTTTTACAGAATAGCATGACCCAGATGAAGGAAAAGAATGAAAATGATAAAAAATACAAAAGAAAAGATGGAGTCTTTTAAAATCTATCATAACGAAATAAAAAATATGAGGCTTAGAATCACATCTTAGGTGCGTTCATTCTAACCGCGTCACTGACATTACAAAGACTTTATTCTTTCGTACCATGTCTTTACTTCTTACATATTTCATTCCTGAAAATACTTTTTTTTCAACCCCCAACTGATATATTATTCATAAAACGGTGAATAAATAAATAAATAAATGTTTTTCCAAATGACCGACAGCGATTCATTGTTTTGATTATTATAAAAAAATAATAAAAATAAAACAAATAAAAGGAGAAATTAAAAAAAAAAATACACATATTCAAAATTGCAAAGTACAATGATTGTCGTAACTCAGATGCGCCTAGTGTAGGCGAGCAATAAATATGTCGTCGGTGGAAATCCCTCATGAGAAACATGAGTTACGAATTCGTTGCCGCCGGAGGCGAGTTCCTTCCGTCGCACCGACGACCATCGCCAATCTTTTATTCCAAAAACTTTTTCCCGGTTACGACTTGTACAGTCCTATAATTCTTTGTCAAATAGTATTTTCAAATAGTACAATTCAAAGCATACAATATTTTTTTTTCTTTCACAAATATAAATATATCATTTTTTTCTATAAGTATTCATCTTTGGGAAGAAAAAAAAGGTACCAATCGACTCGCCCTCTGGGAAAATATTTCTGCCCACTAGTTTATTTACAAAGGCATCCAGTGATTTTTTAAAACATACTGATATCAAACCGATAGCATTAAATTAATTGACAATACACACAAATAGTAATTAACTTTATTTCAAACTTGAAAAAAAATAATTCATGAAAAATAAATTCTCGAACATAAATTTGGCCCTCATTAAATTTGATCTTCAAGAGAAAAAAAATATATATAAATCAAATGTCAAAAAACAAATAAATAAATAAATTAGAGTAGATATATTTAGTGTATTTTGGGATGTTACGACGATAATGTATTTAGTGTCTCGGCATCTGTCGACGACTGGCCCTTCAACCGTAACGACGTCAAACACGCGACGAACACGAGACACGAGAGCAAACAGGAAGAATATTCACGGGTATTCATCATCCTATATATATATATATATATATATATATATATATATATATATATATATATATATATACATGTATAGTAAATCCTTGAGCACTTTAAGCTGTCGAACCGTACCGTGCATTAAACTGAACGCTGAGTTTGGAAGCTCCGTGGATCAATACCCCTATTCTCTCCTCTCCACCAAAATCTCCTCTTTATTTAAATATTCCGTTATTGTAAGTCAACATTCCCTGGGCAAACTAACACGCCATCAAAAACTTTCTCGTCTCTTAAATCCATCTTTCAGAATAATACTCCAAACTACTACTAATAATAATATTAAATATATATATATTCCAAACAAAAAAAAGTATTTGCAAAGAAAAATGAAAAAATAAAATGCGCATCACTTTTATAACTTCACTTGACTTCATATAAAGTAATCCAATAAAATTTAACTCAGAACGTGACGTCATCGAGTACTAACACCCTTCACAACCTCAACCACCATCCACTATATATATATATATATATATATATATATATATATATATATATATATATATATATATATATATATATAGAAACCTATCTTACTCTAAATTTTCTTCGTCACCCCTTATCGTCCCATACCAACCCGGCAATGTCGTCTCGTCTTCTCTCGACAGACATAACCAACGACGAAGCCCCAGAGTAAATTTGACGGAGATGAGGTCATCCAACAGGGGCTACGATCGTGACTAAAAATTTAAGGTTTATGCATAGTTATATGTTGACTGGACTATCAATCGATACCAAATTTTCTTTAAATTCAAATTTACACTCTATTTTTATAACAACCAGTCTCTTATCATTCAAAAACTCTATTTTTAATACTTAATAATTTCTAAAAAAATTAATTGTCCGTCTCCTTATTAGGTGAGCCGTAAATTTTCGTCTCGTCAATTGATAATAAACGACCTCGTAATAGTAGCCAAAAGACTTTTGTACGATAACGAGAGAACGACCAGCGCAACTTTAATTGTGTGGCTAACGAGCCAAGTGGCAATTAGTAATCGGATTAATTAATTTACCTCGCCCTTTCCTCTGTTATCTTCCTCTCTATATACTCTTCTCACTCTCTTGCACGTGGTAAAATAAATTCAATGCATATTCACTCAGGTTTGTCGACATACACGTTCACGCATGCCAGGCTGCTTGATTACTATTATATATATGTATATGAATATAATATGTACATACATTCATTGAAGTTACTATGATATTTATAAAGGCGAAAAGCTAAGCTCTCTGCTGCTCTCTCTTCATACTAGATCCTTTTAATGTATGCTATTATATTATGTGATGTTTGCACATATATATCTACACATATATAAGTATTAGGGTGAATAATTGTTAATGCACTCGACAGTCATTCAACTATACTTGCGTGACTCCTTTCAATGTCTAAACAATAGATTATATACAAGAATGAGCACCGCACATATATCTCTACACATCTCTATACATTTTTTCATCCATATTTTTCCCATTATTCTCTTTAGCTCGTTATCTTTTTTAACACTTGACTAAAACTTGGAGATCTTAATTATTTAATCAGCTCGATGTGAAAGAAAAAAAATTTTTAAAATAGAAATTTAGACTTTGTAAAATAGATGTCTAAAAAATAATAAAAAAAAAAATACAGACACCACAAAACGGATGGATAAAAAAAGATAAACGTGACTGGGCGGTAGGCGGTATTGTAGGATATATATAGGAAGGACGAGAGATAAAACAGGCGAAAAAAAGGGGTGCGCGTTACAATAAATCCGGAAAAGGGCTAAACTCCGGTGTTTCTTTTTTCACCTTTTTTTGTGTATAGAGTAAAGTATGTATGCACGTCCATGGATATGTACAGACGATATCTCTGTAATTGTTCAAGCGTAGCACATCAAATTATGGTATACAAACACGCTTCAGTGAATAAACAGTCCTGCAATTTACGGTATCAGGAGAATTAAAAGGTGCACAGAGCCAACCGGAAAATCGTACGCAAGGTGTCCTTATCATTCAAACTTTTGTTTGTTTTATTTCTTAAATTTCTTCCTTTGTTTATTTTTTATTTGCTTGTTTAATTCGGTAGATCTGAAATAAAAGTAAAAGGAAAAGTTTTGCAAAAAGAAGAACGCGAGCGGCAAGAAGATAAAAAATTAATCCACTTTATCGATTTTATGTGAAACCTTAATTTTTAATACTTGGTCAAACTCGTTATGTAACGAGTTCATTACAGATTAATACAGTCTGGTGTTTGTACAATACCGATGTATTTTTTTTTCTGTCATATAATTTTTGTTAATAAATTTCAACCACAATTATTATATTAAATTTTTTTTTTAATTATTACGAACATGTTTGTACATCTGTTGCTTTCATTTTAATTTGAATCATATGTTACTGATTTTTATCACTAATTATACGAACAATAAAAACAAAAGTTTATAAAATAATTAAAGAATGTCAGAAAATTTTTTAATTTAAAATAATTAGGGAAATATTTTTAAAGATTATTAAGAGTAAAATTAACTGTGAATATAATACCCCATATAATATATATATGTCACATAAAAAATTTTTCCCAGCGTCGACAAGAGTGAAAATGAGTTTTATTGGAGCACGCGATAGCCGCCGTGAAAATTTATTTGGCAATTAACTTAGCGAGTGTAGTTTTATCTCCACACGAGAGACGAGACATCACGCTTGGCTGCTACGGAAAGAAAAGGATAACAAAAAAATCAAATAAAAACAAGGAAAAAAAAAAAAGTTAAACAACAGAGACTGAGAGGGTGTGAAAAGAGAATGCCGGACATAAGGGAAACCTCGAGTGTAGGGTTTTTTTTTCCTTCTTCTCGATTCCTTCCTTCCTCGCCAGCTGTTATTACACTTTTTTTTATCACTTGCCTCTTTATAACTCTTTTATTTGACTCAACGTTTTTTTAGTTTTATTAAACCAAAACAACTGCACTAGACAAGCTGACTCATCGGCATTGTTTCTTACAGATACGACCTACTAAATTTTAACTTATACCCGCCTTTTATTTTGATTAATTTTCAAAATTGTTACACCGCATTTAATAACACTAATAATTTATGTTATTGCTTTATATCAAGAAAAATATTGCCCTACTGTTTTATTATTTTATTAATTAATAAATAATATCAATAGTAATTTTACTTGGCATAAACTAATTAAAGGAAATTAAAGGCTTTCAATTAATTAATATTTGAAATATCTAGCCGAGTACTTTTGGCAAATAGATGTAGCACAAAATCAAAGGGATTGGAAGTATCAATTTAAGTGGAGACCGTTACGAATAGCGGCATTAGAATGGAACCTTGAAGCAAGTTTATTGCGAGAGTAATGTACTTAATACCATTAAATTGACCAAGTTCAGTCGGTGAAGTTTGTCAGTAGAACATCTCGTCGTTTAGCCCGTCCCTTACATTACATTAGCTCCCGTACTTATACTCAGAGGCTCTATACTTATACACTAGTACTCGAGAGAAGGAGAATCCCCTCAGCAATGTCACTAAGTGTCCGAGACAATAAGAGACATGTCTTAGCAGTTGACAACGACATATCAGGAACAAACGGACCGAAAAATAAAGCCAAGTGGAATAGAAAAATTTTACCGACGACTCAATGGGTTTGACACTTCATTTACTCCGACATTTTTTTATCTACACGGATGAATTATTCTTCTTTTAAATTATATGCTGTCATAGTGACGTCAGACTACATTGGCGACGCAACGCAAGTTGAAGTAAACATGTTTCAGAAATCTAATTAAAATTTTTAATTCCATCAGAAAGAATTCTTTAACTTTGTAATGCGAAAATAAAATTTAATATGAAAAGTGCATGATATCCTCAATCGTTTGAAGAAATAAAATACCTATTGTTAAAGTGATCTTTGTATACAGATATATTTATATAATAAGTATACATATATACAACTATTCTAGTAAAACGATCGCGTTTCACCAGTTCAAAGTGAAGAAACTCGTTTACGTGGTGGCACGATCTCATCGCTGAACTCTTTTAACCCTCAACTCCTTCCCTTTAAACCTTCATCCCTCTCACCTTACTTTTGTATTTCTTATTTTATTTCATTTATTTATTTAAGATTTCGTTTTTTTCTTTTTTTACAAAACCATTTCTTAAAGTCTTTCAGTCGGTAAAATGAGGTTTCCTTTACCAGAATGTGTGTCTGGAAGACAGAACCCATAAGTATATCCACACATAGACAGAGCGAGAGGGAGAGAGCGTACAGAGCTTTGAGCTTGAACGAGTAAACAGTATTTGCTAAATTAATTCATCTACTAACCCTCCTGCTATATTTGCCCAGCAAACGAATACTCACTTTCCACTGGTGTAGCATCAACCATCTACCATCTACCCTGCACCCTGTACCATGTTCCATGTACCACATACCGTGCCGTGCCGTGCTAAATACACGTGTACATACTTTCAGCCTTTGTATATTTTAGTGTGTAAAGTCTAATCGTATTATATAAGGTTAATACCAGTTTTCTTTGATGAAATATTCCCTACCCCTCTCATAATGGTATTAAAAGGTTGCCAAACTTGCTTGGCTTTTATAAGCTTCATCAAATATTGTTATATTAAACTTTGTTATGGTTCAATTAAACGTCAAATGCTTGACATCTCCATTATATATACATACTTCATACATTCATATATGGATACATGTAAATATATGTGGGATTCGAAATTTGGTTTAAGTTGACAAGTAAATAGCTCGGCTCTGAATTTAGTTATCAATGTTATTATAAAATATGATAAGTAGTAAAAGTACTTATCAACTTTTGTAAAGTAACTGAGCACTTATTTTTATTTTCAGTACGTTCACAATAGAAAATTCGGATGTCCGTCTCTTCTCTCGCGGAATTCCCTAATTCTTATGAAAAAAATATTTTTTTAAATTGTCTGAAATTTTGATTTTTTATAAATTACATTTATATGAAAATAATTTACAAATAAAAACCCCTAGACTATATCTAGTTCTCGTTTCGAATTTTTTTAGTGATAGATGATACACGATACTGTTGTAATCTTTTTGTCTCACGATAGTTTTGAATTTATAGCTTCCGAATAGTAACGGAATTTGCTCGCGCTTCCTGTGCTATCAATATTTTTTAAAACAATATTTTATTTGCTGGACAAAAAAAAATATGATACTTTATTTGCGAACTAGATCAAGGAGTTTATGAAACAAACGAAAAAAATTTTTGTTTACTTTATTACAAAGTTTAAGTAATTAGTAAATTAATCCGCGATAAAACAGACGATTAATTTTAATTTACAAACAAAATCCTACGTGTAAAACACGAAAGCATATTTAACACGGATAATTACCCAACAAAAATCGTCTTATCGATTGTTACATTCGTAGGCTCCCATTACCTACGACAATAAAAAATGAAAACAAAACAAAACAAAGAGCAAAACACAGATTAGAATAGAATAGAATAGAGGAAAAGTTTAAATAAAAATTTAGTGACGTTATCTAGCATAATTATATGAAAGTTGGTATGAGCTTTTTCTCCATAATTATTAAACTAAACCAGCAAACCGTTGAGTAACTTTATGTTGTACACACGCAAACAACA
Source organism: Microplitis mediator (assembly GCF_029852145.1). Classification (NCBI taxonomy): domain Eukaryota; kingdom Metazoa; phylum Arthropoda; class Insecta; order Hymenoptera; family Braconidae; genus Microplitis; species Microplitis mediator. The sequence goes on along the minus strand of NC_079978.1, from coordinate 1,194,639 downwards.
TATCCGATACAAAAACGATTATCAACTACATAATTTGTTGTTTTAAAGTTTAAGATAAACGATTGTACTGTCGACAAGTTGCATGATGGACCTGAATTTAATATTGATCAATAAATCATAAAACATTATATAATGTAACATAAAATATATATAATAAACATACTTAAATAAATATATTATAATAATAAACAAAATCTGATATTTATTAGTCACGCAATGTAAAAAAATAATACCAAATTTACTTCCCTCCGAAAGAAAAAAAAAACCGCAGGTATGTTGAATTTGAAAAAAAAACGCGGGAAATTATAGAATACAATTTGAAATAGAAAATAATATTAAGTATGCACTTACCACTTGGAACTCGCGATAATTTTTATCCCACAAAAATGTCCAAACTTTAAACTGAGAATGAGAAAATGATAAAAAAAAATAAATAAATAAAATCTCGAGGTGTTATGTATTACACTAGAGCAAAAAAAACAGTCATTCACTCACAGCACAAACACGAGTCGCGTAAATTACAGCTATTTGTTTTTCTGTATTACTACGAAGTAAAAAAAAACTAAACAAACTACCGGCTTGAGGTACCGTAATATCGCGTGACAATAACGTTAAGAGATAAAATTACAAAAGATTATTCACTGGTGAAGCGCGAGCGCGTAACTGCGGTGTCGAGCAGCGGACTCGAGTTTAAGCTGCCTGTCGTAAGGGTTGACGCATGCGCACTTGTCGAGGGTTAAGCTTTTACAGGGGGTGGGTTGGGTGGTTTAAGAAAAGGGAGTTTCATTAAAACGCAAGTATCGATGCGCACTCCAGTCTGCGCACTTTTTATTTTTCTTCTTGTACTTAATTTTTTTACGACGACAAAGTTCGTCGTGTTTATATTTACTTTTATAAAACTTCTCAAAACAATAAATCCTTTAAGCTCCATAATTTCATTATTATTTTTCCTATCGCGGCTGTCACTCTTCTGAACAACAGCAAGTCGGTCATTTTGTCATTTTTTAAATCACCACATAATATCATTCTGAGCCTCGAGTTTATTTTATTTATTTGGTTACTTATTGTTTAAAAAATTTAAATACACTGAGCTTCATTTTTCATTCCCGTCACTTCTTTATAAAGAAAAATAATAACCTGCCAACCTCAATGTCAATCGAATTCGATATCTGATACTTTTAATCTAATGAAGAAATGTCAAACTCGTGATATAATCGATTTTGATATTTAATACGAAAAATCATTAATTCAAATGAATGGATTTTTTACTAAAATTATTTTTTGGATTTCAAATCGGAGTCCTAGAGCTTTAAAAAAAATTACTCCGCATATAGAGTGAATAGTTTTTATTGAACGAAGTTATTTCGGAGTAACATAAATTTTATTTGAGCCCACATCCACTCCGATCGAAGTGTTAATGCTAAAATAAACTCCCTTTGAAGTAAAATTCACTCCAAGGGGATAGAATTAATTAAGAATCATCCACTCCAAAGTCGCTCCGAATTTAATAGACGTTTACTCCGCGGCTTTTTTACAGTGTAATAGTAATAGTTAAATTTACTTAATAACGAGAGATTGTTGGAAGACAGTTGGAAAAAAAGTCCAACATGATAACTATACTTCGAACGGTTATTACAGTAAAATTTACAATTATCGATAATAATAATGAACATTTTTTTTTCGAGTTATTTGTTAAAGTATCTTAAATAACGTGTGAGTTTGCTCACTAAGTGTTAAAAGTTTAAAAGCTTGTATCTATAAAGTTTGTTAAACTTGGGACAAGAATTATGGACTTATATCAACTTGTTCATAAAACCGACAATATAAAAACATTTACTTTTGTATAAAATAATTATTAAATAAACTTTGTTGTTAAAAGATTTAAACTTTGTATAGATATAGATATGACTTTTATCAGTCTGAGATCTTAATCGTAAACCCATTAGTAGGAAGCCCTTGTGGTCAGTTGCAGATGGCCTGTCTAGTTGAAGCGTTACGAAAGGAAGCCCCATTGAATGTAGACGATTGGGAGTCAACGTGTCACTCTGTGATAAAAGAGGCCCTTCTCATAATGGGTCATCCTAGAACAAAACAATCATCCTCTCATCAAGAGAGGATTGAATGTCGATAACAGATATATTCACCTGACCACTACACTACAAATTAATGTTGTAGTGGTGAAGGTGGCGGTAATGGTGACGGTGGTGACGGCGGTCTGATGACAATAAACTCCCGTCAGTCGTCTATATCATCACTTTATGAGAATCCTATTGCTAATGGATTTAAATATCAAGTGAGATTGGTGTGATGTTCAATACAATAAATTTTAATTCTCATTCGAGTGCATTTCACACCATTGCCGATCAATTGTCTCTAAAAACTGTTATATTATTTGTTTTTAGTCGTTATTTATTATCAATAAGTGTAAATAAAATATTTATAATGATAAAACATTTAGAATGTGAATCTCTCCCTTGTATCAATAAAATTTTATTCATTTTTTTTATGTGACTATAAAGATTGCAGTAAAATCTTATCTTGGATTATTACTGCCAATATATTGCGCCGAAAAAAAAATAACTTAAAGAAGAATATGAAATAATATTTTATTATGAATAATTTTAAGATAAAAAAATGAATAAATTTGATAATTTATAAGGAAATTTACTGATCGAAAATTGAATTTAAAATATGATTTCGTCATCGAAATAATAAATTAAATAGATAAGTATTGAGATGTTGACGACATTAATAGATAACTAATAAATATTGATAGGTGATGATGATTCGATAGGATTATATCATTTTCAGAAAATATAGAAAAAAATAAATGCATTTTTTAGATTTCCCTCAGCTCGACGGCGGCTAAATTCTGCAATCGATAGACAAGATTCCGCCTTATCGGACCAACATAAGATCAAAGTTTGAAATAATAAGATGATAATCATGTTGTGTGAATGTGTTCCCAACAAAAGTTAATCGGAGGAAAACAATTATGTGGCCAGAATTTACAAAAGGACATCATAATGAACAAAAAACGTTTATATTGTGATGGGTTATTCCCAACAGGAGCAAATCTACGGCCCACTCTGCATAGCCTCATCTCCAGCCATCTCCACCCATGTCCACCCATCTCCACCCGACATTATGTGGATCTGGACTTGAAAAATAAATTTTTCTCAGGACTTTTTGGGGTGTCTCCTACTAGAAGACATCATAATGAACAAAAAACGTTTATATTGTGTTGGGTTATTCCCAACAGGAGCAAAGCTACGGCCCACTCTGCATAGCCTCATCTCCAGCCATCTCTACCCATGTCCACCCATCTTCACCCGACATTAAATGGATCTGGACTCGAAAAATAAATTTTTCTCAGGACTTTTTGAGGTCTCTCCTACTAGAGGACATCATAATGAACAAAAAACGTTTATATTGCGTTGGGTTATTCCCAACAGGTCAAGAGTTACGGGCTTCTCTTCATCAGAATACATCGTGGCATCTCCACCCATCTCCACCCATGTCCACCCATCTCCACCCGACATTATATGGATCTGGACCCGAAAAATAAATTTTTCTCAGGACTTTTTGGGGTGCCTCCTACTAGAGGACATCATAATGAACAAAAAACGTTTATATTGTGTTGGGTTATTCCCAACAGGAGCAAAGCTACGGCCCACTCTGCATAGCCTCATCTCCAGCCATCTCCACCCATGTCCACCCATCTCCACCCGACATTATATGGATCTGGACCCGAAAAATAAATTTTTCTCAGGACTTTTTGGGGTGCCTCCTACTAGAGGACATCATAATGAACAAAAAACGTTTATATTGTGTTGGGTTATTCCCAACAGGAGCAAAGCTACGGCCCACTCTGCATAGCCTCATCTCCAGCCATCTCCACCCATGTCCACCCATCTCCACCCGACATTATGTGGATCTGGACTTGAAAAATAAATTTTTCTCAGGACTTTTTGGGGTGCCTCCTACTAGAGGACATCATAATGAACAAAAAACGTTTATATTGCGTTGGGTTATTCCCAACAGGTCAAGAGTTACGGGCTTCTCTTCATCAGAATACATCGTGGCATCTCCACCCATCTCCACCCATGTCCACCCATCTCCACCCGACATTATATGGATCTGGACCCGAAAAATAAATTTTTCTCAGGACTTTTTGGGGTGCCTCCTACTAGAGGACATCATAATGAACAAAAAACGTTTATATTGCGTTGGGTTATTCCCAACAGGTCAAGAGTTACGGGCTTCTCTTCATCAGAATACATCGTGGCATCTCCACCCATCTCCACCCATGTCCACCCATCTCCACCCGACATTATATGGATCTGGACCCGAAAAATAAATTTTTCTCAGGACTTTTTGGGGTGCCTCCTACTAGAGGACATCATAATGAACAAAAAACGTTTATATTGTGTTGGGTTATTCCCAACAGGAGCAAAGCTACGGCCCACTCTGCATAGCCTCATCTCCAGCCATCTCCACCCATGTCCACCCATCTCCACCCGACATTATGTGGATCTGGACTTGAAAAATAAATTTTTCTCAGGACTTTTTGGGGTGTCTCCTACTAGAAGACATCATAATGAACAAAAAACGTTTATATTGTGTTGGGTTATTCCCAACAGGAGCAAAGCTACGGCCCACTCTGCATAGCCTCATCTCCAGCCATCTCTACCCATGTCCACCCATCTTCACCCGACATTAAATGGATCTGGACTCGAAAAATAAATTTTTCTCAGGACTTTTTGAGGTCTCTCCTACTAGAGGACATCATAATGAACAAAAAACGTTTATATTGCGTTGGGTTATTCCCAACAGGTCAAGAGTTACGGGCTTCTCTTCATCAGAATACATCGTGGCATCTCCACCCATCTCCACCCATGTCCACCCATCTCCACCCGACATTATATGGATCTGGACCCGAAAAATAAATTTTTCTCAGGACTTTTTGGGGTGCCTCCTACTAGAGGACATCATAATGAACAAAAAACGTTTATATTGTGTTGGGTTATTCCCAACAGGAGCAAAGCTACGGCCCACTCTGCATAGCCTCATCTCCAGCCATCTCCACCCATGTCCACCCATCTCCACCCGACATTATATGGATCTGGACCCGAAAAATAAATTTTTCTCAGGACTTTTTGGGGTGCCTCCTACTAGAGGACATCATAATGAACAAAAAACGTTTATATTGTGTTGGGTTATTCCCAACAGGAGCAAAGCTACGGCCCACTCTGCATAGCCTCATCTCCAGCCATCTCCACCCATGTCCACCCATCTCCACCCGACATTATGTGGATCTGGACTTGAAAAATAAATTTTTCTCAGGACTTTTTGGGGTGCCTCCTACTAGAGGACATCATAATGAACAAAAAACGTTTATATTGCGTTGGGTTATTCCCAACAGGTCAAGAGTTACGGGCTTCTCTTCATCAGAATACATCGTGGCATCTCCACCCATCTCCACCCATGTCCACCCATCTCCACCCGACATTATATGGATCTGGACCCGAAAAATAAATTTTTCTCAGGACTTTTTGGGGTGCCTCCTACTAGAGGACATCATAATGAACAAAAAACGTTTATATTGTGTTGGGTTATTCCCAACAGGAGCAAAGCTACGGCCCACTCTGCATAGCCTCATCTCCAGCCATCTCCACCCATGTCCACCCATCTTCACCCGACATTAAATGGATCTGGACTCGAAAAATAAATTTTTCTCAGGACTTTTTGGGGTGCCTCCTACTAGAGGACATCATAATGAACAAAAAACGTTTATATTGTGTTGGGTTATTCCCAACAGGAGCAAAGCTACGGCCCACTCTGCATAGCCTCATCTCCAGCCATCTCCACCCATGTCCACCCATCTTCACCCGACATTAAATGGATCTGGACTCGAAAAATAAATTTTTCTCAGGACTTTTTGAGGTCTCTCCTACTAGAGGACATCATAATGAACAAAAAACGTTTATATTGTGTTGGGTTATTCCCAACAGGAGCAAAGCTACGGCCCACTCTGCATAGCCTCATCTCCAGCCATCTCCACCCATGTCCACCCATCTTCACCCGACATTAAATGGACCTGGACTCGAAAAATAAATTTTTCTCAGGACTTTTTGGGGTGCCTCCTACTAGAGGACATCATAATGAACAAAAAACGTTTATATTGTGTTGGGTTATTCCCAACAGGAGCAAAGCTACGGCCCACTCTGCATAGCCTCATCTCCAGCCATCTCCACCCATGTCCACCCATCTTCACCCGACATTATGTGGATCTGGACTTGAAAAATAAATTTTTCTCAGGACTTTTTGGGGTGCCTCCTACTAGAGGACATCATAATGAACAAAAAACGTTTATATTGTGTTGGGTTATTCCCAACAGGAGCAAAGCTACGGCCCACTCTGCATAGCCTCATCTCCAGCCATCTCCACCCATGTCCACCCATCTTCACCCGACATTATGTGGATCTGGACTCGAAAAATAAATTTTTCTCAGGACTTTTTGGGGTGCCTCCTACTAGAGGACATCATAATGAACAAAAAACGTTTATATTGTGTTGGGTTATTCCCAACAGGAGCAAAGCTACGGCCCACTCTGCATAGCCTCATCTCCAGCCATCTCCACCCATGTCCACCCATCTCCACCCGACATTATGTGGATCTAGACTTGAAAAATAAATTTTTCTCAGGACTTTTTGGGGTGCCTCCTACTAGAGGACATCATAATGGACAAAAAACGTTTATATTGTGTTGGGTTATTCCCAACAGGAGCAAAGCTACGGCCCACTCTGCATAGCCTCATCTCCAGCCATCTCCACCCATGTCCACCCATCTCCACCCGACATTATGTGGATCTGGACTCGAAAAATAAATTTTTCTCAGGACTTTTTGGGGTGCCTCCTACTAGAGGACATCATAATGAACAAAAAACGTTTATATTGTGTTGGGTTATTCCCAACAGGAGCAAAGCTACGGCCCACTCTGCATAGCCTCATCTCCAGCCATCTCCACCCATGTCCACCCATCTTCACCCGACATTAAATGGATCTGGACTCGAAAAATAAATTTTTCTCAGGACTTTTTGGGGTGTCTCCTACTAGAGGACATCATAATGAACAAAAAACGTTTATATTGTGTTGGGTTATTCCCAACAGGAGCAAAGCTACGGCCCACTCTGCATAGCCTCATCTCCAGCCATCTCCACCCATGTCCACCCATCTCCACCCGACATTATGTGGATCTGGACTTGAAAAATAAATTTTTCTCAGGACTTTTTGGGGTGCCTCCTACTAGAGGACATCATAATGGACAAAAAACGTTTATATTGTGTTGGGTTATTCCCAACAGGAGCAAAGCTACGGCCCACTCTGCATAGCCTCATCTCCAGCCATCTCCACCCATGTCCACCCATCTCCACCCGACATTATGTGGATCTGGACTCGAAAAATAAATTTTTCTCAGGACTTTTTGGGGTGCCTCCTACTAGAGGACATCATAATGAACAAAAAACGTTTATATTGTGTTGGGTTATTCCCAACAGGAGCAAAGCTACGGCCCACTCTGCATAGCCTCATCTCCAGCCATCTCCACCCATGTCCACCCATCTCCACCCGACATTATGTGGATCTGGACTCGAAAAATAAATTTTTCTCAGGACTTTTTGGGGTGCCTCCTACTAGAGGACATCATAATGAACAAAAAACGTTTATATTGTGTTGGGTTATTCCCAACAGGAGCAAAGCTACGGCCCACTCTGCATAGCCTCATCTCCAGCCATCTCTACCCATGTCCACCCATCTTCACCCGACATTATATGGATCTGGACTCGAAAAATAAATTTTTCTCAGGACTTTTCGGGGTCTCTCCTACTAAAGGACATCATAATGAACAAAAAACGTTTATATTGTGTTGGGTTATTCCCAACAGGAGCAAAGCTACGGCCCACTCTGCATAGCCTCATCTCCAGCCATCTCCACCCATGTCCACCCATCTCCACCCGACATTATGTGGATCTGGACTCGAAAAATAAATTTTTCTCAGGACTTTTTGGGGTGCCTCCTACTAGAGGACATCATAATGAACAAAAAACGTTTATATTGTGTTGGGTTATTCCCAACAGGAGCAAAGCTACGGCCCACTCTGCATAGCCTCATCTCCAGCCATCTCCACCCATGTCCACCCATCTCCACCCGACATTATGTGGATCTGGACTTGAAAAATAAATTTTTCTCAGGACTTTTTGGGGTGCCTCCTACTAGAGGACATCATAATGAACAAAAAACGTTTATATTGTGTTGGGTTATTCCCAACAGGAGCAAAGCTACGGCCCACTCTGCATAGCCTCATCTCCAGCCATCTCCACCCATGTCCACCCATCTTCACCCGACATTAAATGGATCTGGACTCGAAAAATAAATTTTTCTCAGGACTTTTTGAGGTCTCTCCTACTAGAGGACATCATAATGAACAAAAAACGTTTATATTGCGTTGGGTTATTCCCAACAGGTCAAGAGTTACGGGCTTCTCTTCATCAGAATACATCGTGGCATCTCCACCCATCTCCACCCATGTCCACCCATCTCCACCCGACATTATATGGATCTGGACCCGAAAAATAAATTATTCTCAGGACTTTTTGGGGTGCCTCCTACTAGAGGACATCATAATGAACAAAAAACGTTTATATTGTGTTGGGTTATTCCCAACAGGAGCAAAGCTACGGCCCACTCTGCATAGCCTCATCTCCACCCATCTCCACCCATGTCCACCCATCTCCACCCGACATTATGTGGATCTGGACTTGAAAAATAAATTTTTCTCAGGACTTTTTGGGGTGCCTCCTACTAGAGGACATCATAATGAACAAAAAACGTTTATATTGTGTTGGGTTATTCCCAACAGGAGCAAAGCTACGGCCCACTCTGCATAGCCTCATCTCCACCCATCTCCACCCATGTCCACCCATCTTCACCCGACATTATGTGGATCTGGACTTGAAAAATAAATTTTTCTCAGGACTTTTTGGGGTGCCTCCTACTAGAGGACATCATAATGAACAAAAAACGTTTATATTGTGTTGGGTTATTCCCAACAGGAGCAAAGCTACGGCCCACTCTGCATAGCCTCATCTCCAGCCATCTCCACCCATGTCCACCCATCTCCACCCGACATTATGTGGATCTGGACTTGAAAAATAAATTTTTCTCAGGACTTTTTGGGGTGCCTCCTACTAGAGGACATCATAATGAACAAAAAACGTTTATATTGTGTTGGGTTATTCCCAACAGGAGCAAAGCTACGGCCCACTCTGCATAGCCTCATCTCCAGCCATCTCCACCCATGTCCACCCATCTTCACCCGACATTAAATGGATCTGGACTCGAAAAATAAATTTTTCTCAGGACTTTTTGAGGTCTCTCCTACTAGAGGACATCATAATGAACAAAAAACGTTTATATTGCGTTGGGTTATTCCCAACAGGTCAAGAGTTACGGGCTTCTCTTCATCAGAATACATCGTGGCATCGCCACCCATCTCCACCCATGTCCACCCATCTCCACCCGACATTATATGGATCTGGACCCGAAAAATAAATTTTTCTCAGGACTTTTTGGGGTGCCTCCTACTAGAGGACATCATAATGAACAAAAAACGTTTATATTGTGTTGGGTTATTCCCAACAGGAGCAAAGCTACGGCCCACTCTGCATAGCCTCATCTCCAGCCATCTCCACCCATGTCCACCCATCTCCACCCGACATTATGTGGATCTGGACTTGAAAAATAAATTTTTCTCAGGACTTTTTGGGGTGCCTCCTACTAGAGGACATCATAATGAACAAAAAACGTTTATATTGTGTTGGGTTATTCCCAACAGGAGCAAAGCTACGGCCCACTCTGCATAGCCTCATCTCCAGCCATCTCCACCCATGTCCACCCATCTTCACCCGACATTAAATGGATCTGGACTCGAAAAATAAATTTTTCTCAGGACTTTTTGAGGTCTCTCCTACTAGAGGACATCATAATGAACAAAAAACGTTTATATTGTGTTGGGTTATTCCCAACAGGAGCAAAGCTACGGCCCACTCTGCATAGCCTCATCTCCAGCCATCTCCACCCATGTCCACCCATCTCCACCCGACATTATATGGATCTGGACCCGAAAAATAAATTTTTCTCAGGACTTTTTGGGGTGCCTCCTACTAGAGGACATCATAATGAACAAAAAACGTTTATATTGTGTTGGGTTATTCCCAACAGGAGCAAAGCTACGGCCCACTCTGCATAGCCTCATCTCCAGCCATCTCCACCAATGTCCACCCATCTTCACCCGACATTAAATGGATCTGGACTCGAAAAATAGATTTTTCTCAGGACTTTTTGAGGTCTCTCCTACTAGAGGACATCATAATGAACAAAAAACGTTTATATTGTGTTGGGTTATTCCCAACAGGAGCAAAGCTACGGCCCACTCTGCATAGCCTCATCTCCAGCCATCTCCACCCATGTCCACCCATCTCCACCCGACATTATGTGGATCTGGACTTGAAAAATAAATTTTTCTCAGGACTTTTTGGGGTGCCTCCTACTAGAGGACATCATAATGAACAAAAAACGTTTATATTGTGTTGGGTTATTCCCAACAGGAGCAAAGCTACGGCCCACTCTGCATAGCCTCATCTCCAGCCATCTCCACCCATGTCCACCCATCTCCACCCGACATTATGTGGATCTGGACTTGAAAAATAAATTTTTCTCAGGACTTTTTGGGGTGCCTCCTACTAGAGGACATCATAATGAACAAAAAACGTTTATATTGTGTTGGGTTATTCCCAACAGGAGCAAAGCTACGGCCCACTCTGCATAGCCTCATCTCCAGCCATCTCCACCCATGTCCACCCATCTCCACCCGACATTATGTGGATCTGGACCCGAAAAATAAATTTTTCTCAGGACTTTTTGGGGTGCCTCCTACTAGAGGACATCATAATGAACAAAAAACGTTTATATTGTGTTGGGTTATTCCCAACAGGAGCAAAGCTACGGCCCACTCTGCATAGCCTCATCTCCAGCCATCTCCACCCATGTCCACCCATCTTCACCCGACATTAAATGGATCTGGACTCGAAAAATAAATTTTTCTCAGGACTTTTTGAGGTCTCTCCTACTAGAGGACATCATAATGAACAAAAAACGTTTTTATTGTGTTGGGTTATTCCCAACAGGAGCAAAGCTACGGCCCACTCTGCATAGCCTCATCTCCAGCCATCTCCACCCATGTCCACCCATCTCCACCCGACATTATGTGGATCTGGACTCGAAAAATAAATTTTTCTCAGGACTTTTTGAGGTCTCTCCTACTAGAGGACATCATAATGAACAAAAAACGTTCATATTGTGTTGGGTTATTCCCAACAGGAGCAAAGCTACGGCCCACTCTGCATAGCCTCATCTCCAGCCATCTCCACCCATGTCCACCCATCTCCACCCGACATTATGTGGATCTGGACTCGAAAAATAAATTTTTCTCAGGACTTTTTGAGGTCTCTCCTACTAGAGGACATCATAATGAACAAAAAACGTTCATATTGTGTTGGGTTATTCCCAACAGGTCAAGAGTTACGGGCTTCTCTTCATCAGAATACATCGTGGCATCTCCACCCATCTCCACCCATCTCCACCCGACATTAAATGGATCTGGACTCGAAAAATAAATTTTTCTCAGGACTTTTTGGGGTGCCTCCTACTAGAGGACATCATAATGAACAAAAAACGTTTATATTGTGTTGGGTTATTCCCAACAGGAGCAAAGCTACGGCCCACTCTGCATAGCCTCATCTCCAGCCATCTCCACCCATGTCCACCCATCTTCACCCGACATTATATGGATCTGGACTCGAAAAATAAATTTTTCTCAGGACTTTTCGGGGTCTCTCCTACTAAAGGACATCATAATGAACAAAAAACGTTTATATTGTGTTGGGTTATTCCCAACAGGAGCAAAGCTACGGCCCACTCTGCATAGCCTCATCTCCAGCCATCTCCACCCATGTCCACCCATCTTCACCCGACATTATATGGATCTGGACTCGAAAAATAAATTTTTCTCAGGACTTTTCGGGGTCTCTCCTACTAAAGGACATCATAATGAACAAAAAACGTTTATATTGTGTTGGGTTATTCCCAACAGGAGCAAAGCTACGGCCCACTCTGCATAGCCTCATCTCCAGCCATCTCCACCCATGTCCACCCATCTTCACCCGACATTATATGGATCTGGACTCGAAAAATAAATTTTTCTCAGGACTTTTCGGGGTCTCTCCTACTAAAGGACATCATAATGAACAAAAAACGTTTATATTGTGTTGGGTTATTCCCAACAGGAGCAAAGCTACGGCCCACTCTGCATAGCCTCATCTCCAGCCATCTCCACCCATGTCCACCCATCTTCACCCGACATTATATGGATCTGGACTCGAAAAATAAATTTTTCTCAGGACTTTTCGGGGTCTCTCCTACTAAAGGACATCATAATGAACAAAAAACGTTCATATTGTGTTGGGTTATTCCCAACAGGTCAAGAGTTACGGGCTTCTCTTCATCAGAATACATCGTGGCATCTCCACCCATCTCCACCCATCTCCACCCGACATTATGTGGATCTGGACTCGAAAAATAAATTTTTCTCAGGACTTTTTCGGGTCTCTCCTACTAGAGGACATCATAATAAACAAAAAACGTTCATATTGTGTTGGGTTATTCCCAACAGGAGCAAAGCTACGGCCCACTCTGCATAGCCTCATCTCCACCCATCTCCACCCATGTCCACCCATCTCCACCCGACATTATGTGGATCTGGACTCGAAAAATAAATTTTTCTCAGGACTTTTCGGGGTCTCTCCTACTAAAGGACATCATAATGAACAAAAAACGTTTATATTGTGTTGGGTTATTCCCAACAGGAGCAAAGCTACGGCCCACTCTGCATAGCCTCATCTCCACCCATCTCCACCTATGTCCACCCATCTCCACCCGACATTATGTGGATCTGGACTCGAAAAATAAATTTTTCTCAGGACTTTTCGGGGTCTCTCCTACTAAAGGACATCATAATGAACAAAAAACGTTTATATTGTGTTGGGTTATTCCCAACAGGAGCAAAGCTACGGCCCACTCTGCATAGCCTCATCTCCACCCATCTCCACCTATGTCCACCCATCTCCACCCGACATTATGTGGATCTGGACTCGAAAAATAAATTTTTCTCAGGACTTTTTGAGGTCTCTCCTACTAGAGGACATCATAATGAACAAAAAACGTTCATATTGTGTTGGGTTATTCCCAACAGGTCAAGAGTTACGGGCTTCTCTTCATCAGAATACATCGTGGCATCTCCACCCATCTCCACCCATGTCCACCCATCTCCACCCGACATTATATGGATCTGGACCCGAAAAATAAATTTTTCTCAGGACTTTTTGGGGTGCCTCCTACTAGAGGACATCATAATGAACAAAAAACGTTTTTATTGTGTTGGGTTATTCCCAACAGGAGCAAAGCTACGGCCCACTCTGCATAGCCTCATCTCCAGCCATCTCCACCCATGTCCACCCATCTCCACCCGACATTATGTGGATCTGGACTCGAAAAATAAATTTTTCTCAGGACTTTTTGAGGTCTCTCCTACTAGAGGACATCATAATGAACAAAAAACGTTCATATTGTGTTGGGTTATTCCCAACAGGTCAAGAGTTACGGGCTTCTCTTCATCAGAATACATCGTGGCATCTCCACCCATCTCCACCCATCTCCACCCGACATTATGTGGATCTGGACTCGAAAAATAAATTTTTCTCAGGACTTTTTTGGGTCTCTCCTACTAGAGGACATCATAATAAACAAAAAACGTTCATATTGTGTTGGGTTATTCCCAACAGGAGCAAAGCTACGGCCCACTCTGCATAGCCTCATCTCCACCCATCTCCACCCATGTCCACCCATCTTCACCCGACATTATATGGATCTGGACTCGAAAAATAAATTTTTCTCAGGACTTTTTTGGGTCTCTCCTACTAGAGGACATCATAATAAACAAAAAACGTTCATATTGTGTTGGGTTATTCCCAACAGGAGCAAAGCTACGGCCCACTCTGCATAGCCTCATCTCCAGCCATCTCCACCCATGTCCACCCATCTCCACCCGACATTAAATGGATCTGGACTCGAAAAATAAATTTTTCTCAGGACTTTTTGGGGTGCCTCCTACTAGAGGACATCATAATGAACAAAAAACGTTTATATTGTGTTGGGTTATTCCCAACAGGAGCAAAGCTACGGCCCACTCTGCATAGCCTCATCTCCACCCATCTCCACCCATGTCCACCCATCTTCACCCGACATTATATGGATCTGGACTCGAAAAATAAATTTTTCTCAGGACTTTTCGGGGTCTCTCCTACTAAAGGACATCATAATGAACAAAAAACGTTTATATTGTGTTGGGTTATTCCCAACAGGAGCAAAGCTACGGCCCACTCTGCATAGCCTCATCTCCAGCCATCTCCACCCATGTCCACCCATCTTCACCCGACATTATATGGATCTGGACTCGAAAAATAAATTTTTCTCAGGACTTTTCGGGGTCTCTCCTACTAAAGGACATCATAATGAACAAAAAACGTTTATATTGTGTTGGGTTATTCCCAACAGGAGCAAAGCTACGGCCCACTCTGCATAGCCTCATCTCCAGCCATCTCTACCCATGTCCACCCATCTTCACCCGACATTATATGGATCTGGACTCGAAAAATAAATTTTTCTCAGGACTTTTCGGGGTCTCTCCTACTAAAGGACATCATAATGAACAAAAAACGTTCATATTGTGTTGGGTTATTCCCAACAGGTCAAGAGTTACGGGCTTCTCTTCATCAGAATACATCGTGGCATCTCCACCCATCTCCACCCATCTCCACCCGACATTATGTGGATCTGGACTCGAAAAATAAATTTTTCTCAGGACTTTTTTGGGTCTCTCCTACTAGAGGACATCATAATAAACAAAAAACGTTCATATTGTGTTGGGTTATTCCCAACAGGAGCAAAGCTACGGCCCACTCTGCATAGCCTCATCTCCACCCATCTCCACCCATGTCCACCCATCTCCACCCGACATTATGTGGATCTGGACTCGAAAAATAAATTTTTCTCAGGACTTTTCGGGGTCTCTCCTACTAAAGGACATCATAATGAACAAAAAACGTTTATATTGTGTTGGGTTATTCCCAACAGGAGCAAAGCTACGGCCCACTCTGCATAGCCTCATCTCCAGCCATCTCTACCCATGTCCACCCATCTTCACCCGACATTATATGGATCTGGACTCGAAAAATAAATTTTTCTCAGGACTTTTCGGGGTCTCTCCTACTAAAGGACATCATAATGAACAAAAAACGTTTATATTGTGTTGGGTTATTCCCAACAGGAGCAAAGCTACGGCCCACTCTGCATAGCCTCATCTCCACCCATCTCCACCCATGTCCACCCATCTCCACCCGACATTATGTGGATCTGGACTCGAAAAATAAATTTTTCTCAGGACTTTTCGGGGTCTCTCCTACTAAAGGACATCATAATGAACAAAAAACGTTTATATTGTGTTGGGTTATTCCCAACAGGAGCAAAGCTACGGCCCACTCTGCATAGCCTCATCTCCAGCCATCTCCACCCATGTCCACCCATCTTCACCCGACATTATATGGATCTGGACTCGAAAAATAAATTTTTCTCAGGACTTTTCGGGGTCTCTCCTACTAAAGGACATCATAATGAACAAAAAACGTTTATATTGTGTTGGGTTATTCCCAACAGGAGCAAAGCTACGGCTCACTCTGCATAGCCTCATCTCCAGCCATCTCTACCCATGTCCACCCATCTTCACCCGACATTATATGGATCTGGACTCGAAAAATAAATTTTTCTCAGGACTTTTCGGGGTCTCTCCTACTAAAGGACATCATAATGAACAAAAAACGTTTATATTGTGTTGGGTTATTCCCAACAGGAGCAAAGCTACGGCCCACTCTGCATAGCCTCATCTCCAGCCATCTCTACCCATGTCCACCCATCTTCACCCGACATTATATGGATCTGGACTCGAAAAATAAATTTTTCTCAGGACTTTTCGGGGTCTCTCCTACTAAAGGACATCATAATGAACAAAAAACGTTCATATTGTGTTGGGTTATTCCCAACAGGTCAAGAGTTACGGGCTTCTCTTCATCAGAATACATCGTGGCATCTCCACCCATCTCCACCCATCTCCACCCGACATTATGTGGATCTGGACTCGAAAAATAAATTTTTCTCAGGACTTTTTTGGGTCTCTCCTACTAGAGGACATCATAATAAACAAAAAACGTTCATATTGTGTTGGGTTATTCCCAACAGGAGCAAAGCTACGGCCCACTCTGCATAGCCTCATCTCCACCCATCTCCACCCATGTCCACCCATCTCCACCCGACATTATGTGGATCTGGACTCGAAAAATAAATTTTTCTCAGGACTTTTCGGGGTCTCTCCTACTAAAGGACATCATAATGAACAAAAAACGTTTATATTGTGTTGGGTTATTCCCAACAGGAGCAAAGCTACGGCCCACTCTGCATAGCCTCATCTCCAGCCATCTCTACCCATGTCCACCCATCTTCACCCGACATTATATGGATCTGGACTCGAAAAATAAATTTTTCTCAGGACTTTTCGGGGTCTCTCCTACTAAAGGACATCATAATGAACAAAAAACGTTTATATTGTGTTGGGTTATTCCCAACAGGAGCAAAGCTACGGCTCACTCTGCATAGCCTCATCTCCAGCCATCTCTACCCATGTCCACCCATCTTCACCCGACATTATATGGATCTGGACTCGAAAAATAAATTTTTCTCAGGACTTTTCGGGGTCTCTCCTACTAAAGGACATCATAATGAACAAAAAACGTTTATATTGTGTTGGGTTATTCCCAACAGGAGCAAAGCTACGGCCCACTCTGCATAGCCTCATCTCCAGCCATCTCCACCCATGTCCACCCATCTTCACCCGACATTATATGGATCTGGACTCGAAAAATAAATTTTTCTCAGGACTTTTCGGGGTCTCTCCTGCTAAAGGACATCATAATGAACAAAAAACGTTTATATTGTGTTGGGTTATTCCCAACAGGAGCAAAGCTACGGCTCACTCTGCATAGCCTCATCTCCAGCCATCTCCACCCATGTCCACCCATCTTCACCCGACATTATATGGATCTGGACTCGAAAAATAAATTTTTCTCAGGACTTTTCGGGGTCTCTCCTACTAAAGGACATCATAATGAACAAAAAACGTTTATATTGTGTTGGGTTATTCCCAACAGGAGCAAAGCTACGGCCCACTCTGCATAGCCTCATCTCCAGCCATCTCTCCCCATGTCCACCCATCTTCACCCGACATTATATGGATCTGGACTCGAAAAATAAATGTTTCTCAGGACTTTTCGGGGTCTCTCCTACTAAAGGACATCATAATGAACAAAAAACGTTTATATTGTGTTGGGTTATTCCCAACAGGAGCAAAGCTACGGCCCACTCTGCATAGCCTCATCTCCAGCCATCTCCACCCATGTCCACCCATCTTCACCCGACATTAAATGGATCTGGACTCGAAAAATAAATTTTTCTCAGGACTTTTTGGGGTGTCTCCTACTAGAGGACATCATAATGAACAAAAAACGTTTATATTGTGTTGGGTTATTCCCAACAGGAGCAAAGCTACGGCCCACTCTGCATAGCCTCATCTCCAGCCATCTCCACCCATGTCCACCCATCTCCACCCGACATTATGTGGATCTGGACTCGAAAAATAAATTTTTCTCAGGACTTTTTGGGGTGCCTCCTACTAGAGGACATCATAATGGACAAAAAACGTTTATATTGTGTTGGGTTATTCCCAACAGGAGCAAAGCTACGGCCCACTCTGCATAGCCTCATCTCCAGCCATCTCCACCCATGTCCACCCATCTCCACCCGACATTATGTGGATCTGGACTTGAAAAATAAATTTTTCTCAGGACTTTTTGGGGTGCCTCCTACTAGAGGACATCATAATGAACAAAAAACGTTTATATTGTGTTGGGTTATTCCCAACAGGAGCAAAGCTACGGCCCACTCTGCATAGCCTCATCTCCAGCCATCTCCACCCATGTCCGGCCATCTCCACCCGACATTATGTGGATCTGGACTTGAAAAATAAATTTTTCTCAGGACTTTTTGGGGTGCCTCCTACTAGAGGACATCATAATGAACAAAAAACGTTTATATTGTGTTGGGTTATTCCCAACAGGAGCAAAGCTACGGCCCACTCTGCATAGCCTCATCTCCAGCCATCTCCACCCATGTCCACCCATCTCCACCCGACATTATGTGGATCTGGACTTGAAAAATAAATTTTTCTCAGGACTTTTTGGGGTGCCTCCTACTAGAGGACATCATAATGAACAAAAAACGTTTATATTGTGTTGGGTTATTCCCAACAGGAGCAAAGCTACGGCCCACTCTGCATAGCCTCATCTCCAGCCATCTCCACCCATGTCCACCCATCTCCACCCGACATTATGTGGATCTGGACTTGAAAAATAAATTTTTCTCAGGACTTTTTGGGGTGCCTCCTACTAGAGGACATCATAATGAACAAAAAACGTTTATATTGTGTTGGGTTATTCCCAACAGGAGCAAAGCTACGGCCCACTCTGCATAGCCTCATCTCCAGCCATCTCCACCCATGTCCACCCATCTCCACCCGACATTATGTGGATCTGGACTTGAAAAATAAATTTTTCTCAGGACTTTTCGGGGTCTCTCCTACTAAAGGACATCATAATGAACAAAAAACGTTCATATTGTGTTGGGTTATTCCCAACAGGTCAAGAGTTACGGGCTTCTCTTCATCAGAATACATCGTGGCATCTCCACCCATCTCCACCCATCTCCACCCGACATTATGTGGATCTGGACTCGAAAAATAAATTTTTCTCAGGACTTTTTTGGGTCTCTCCTACTAGAGGACATCATAATAAACAAAAAACGTTCATATTGTGTTGGGTTATTCCCAACAGGAGCAAAGCTACGGCCCACTCTGCATAGCCTCATCTCCACCCATCTCCACCCATGTCCACCCATCTCCACCCGACATTATGTGGATCTGGACTCGAAAAATAAATTTTTCTCAGGACTTTTCGGGGTCTCTCCTACTAAAGGACATCATAATGAACAAAAAACGTTTATATTGTGTTGGGTTATTCCCAACAGGAGCAAAGCTACGGCCCACTCTGCATAGCCTCATCTCCAGCCATCTCTACCCATGTCCACCCATCTTCACCCGACATTATATGGATCTGGACTCGAAAAATAAATTTTTCTCAGGACTTTTCGGGGTCTCTCCTACTAAAGGACATCATAATGAACAAAAAACGTTTATATTGTGTTGGGTTATTCCCAACAGGAGCAAAGCTACGGCTCACTCTGCATAGCCTCATCTCCAGCCATCTCTACCCATGTCCACCCATCTTCACCCGACATTATATGGATCTGGACTCGAAAAATAAATTTTTCTCAGGACTTTTCGGGGTCTCTCCTACTAAAGGACATCATAATGAACAAAAAACGTTTATATTGTGTTGGGTTATTCCCAACAGGAGCAAAGCTACGGCCCACTCTGCATAGCCTCATCTCCAGCCATCTCCACCCATGTCCACCCATCTTCACCCGACATTATATGGATCTGGACTCGAAAAATAAATTTTTCTCAGGACTTTTCGGGGTCTCTCCTGCTAGAGGACATCATAATGAACAAAAAACGTTTATATTGTGTTGGGTTATTCCCAACAGGAGCAAAGCTACGGCTCACTCTGCATAGCCTCATCTCCAGCCATCTCCACCCATGTCCACCCATCTTCACCCGACATTATATGGATCTGGACTCGAAAAATAAATTTTTCTCAGGACTTTTCGGGGTCTCTCCTACTAAAGGACATCATAATGAACAAAAAACGTTTATATTGTGTTGGGTTATTCCCAACAGGAGCAAAGCTACGGCCCACTCTGCATAGCCTCATCTCCAGCCATCTCTCCCCATGTCCACCCATCTTCACCCGACATTATATGGATCTGGACTCGAAAAATAAATGTTTCTCAGGACTTTTCGGGGTCTCTCCTACTAAAGGACATCATAATGAACAAAAAACGTTTATATTGTGTTGGGTTATTCCCAACAGGAGCAAAGCTACGGCCCACTCTGCATAGCCTCATCTCCAGCCATCTCCACCCATGTCCACCCATCTTCACCCGACATTAAATGGATCTGGACTCGAAAAATAAATTTTTCTCAGGACTTTTTGGGGTGTCTCCTACTAGAGGACATCATAATGAACAAAAAACGTTTATATTGTGTTGGGTTATTCCCAACAGGAGCAAAGCTACGGCCCACTCTGCATAGCCTCATCTCCAGCCATCTCCACCCATGTCCACCCATCTCCACCCGACATTATGTGGATCTGGACTCGAAAAATAAATTTTTCTCAGGACTTTTTGGGGTGCCTCCTACTAGAGGACATCATAATGGACAAAAAACGTTTATATTGTGTTGGGTTATTCCCAACAGGAGCAAAGCTACGGCCCACTCTGCATAGCCTCATCTCCAGCCATCTCCACCCATGTCCACCCATCTCCACCCGACATTATGTGGATCTGGACTCAAAAAATAAATTTTTCTCAGGACTTTTTGGGGTGCCTCCTACTAGAGGACATCATAATGAACAAAAAACGTTTATATTGTGTTGGGTTATTCCCAACAGGAGCAAAGCTACGGCCCACTCTGCATAGCCTCATCTCCAGCCATCTCCACCCATGTCCACCCATCTCCACCCGACATTATGTGGATCTGGACTTGAAAAATAAATTTTTCTCAGGACTTTTTGGGGTGCCTCCTACTAGAGGACATCATAATGAACAAAAAACGTTTATATTGTGTTGGGTTATTCCCAACAGGAGCAAAGCTACGGCCCACTCTGCATAGCCTCATCTCCAGCCATCTCCACCCATGTCCACCCATCTCCACCCGACATTATGTGGATCTGGACTTGAAAAATAAATTTTTCTCAGGACTTTTTGGGGTGCCTCCTACTAGAGGACATCATAATGAACAAAAAACGTTTATATTGTGTTGGGTTATTCCCAACAGGAGCAAAGCTACGGCCCACTCTGCATAGCCTCATCTCCAGCCATCTCCACCCATGTCCACCCATCTCCACCCGACATTATGTGGATCTGGACTTGAAAAATAAATTTTTCTCAGGACTTTTTGGGGTGCCTCCTACTAGAGGACATCATAATGAACAAAAAACGTTTATATTGTGTTGGGTTATTCCCAACAGGAGCAAAGCTACGGCCCACTCTGCATAGCCTCATCTCCAGCCATCTCCACCCATGTCCACCCATCTCCACCCGACATTATGTGGATCTGGACTTGAAAAATAAATTTTTCTCAGGACTTTTTGGGGTGCCTCCTACTAGAGGACATCATAATGAACAAAAAACGTTTATATTGTGTTGGGTTATTCCCAACAGGAGCAAAGCTACGGCCCACTCTGCATAGCCTCATCTCCAGCCATCTCCACCCATGTCCACCCATCTCCACCCGACATTATGTGGATCTGGACTTGAAAAATAAATTTTTCTCAGGACTTTTTGGGGTGCCTCCTACTAGAGGACATCATAATGAACAAAAAACGTTTATATTGTGTTGGGTTATTCCCAACAGGAGCAAAGCTACGGCCCACTCTGCATAGCCTCATCTCCAGCCATCTCCACCCATGTCCACCCATCTTCACCCGACATTAAATGGATCTGGACTCGAAAAATAAATTTTTCTCAGGACTTTTTG
Source organism: Microplitis mediator (assembly GCF_029852145.1). Taxonomy (NCBI): domain Eukaryota; kingdom Metazoa; phylum Arthropoda; class Insecta; order Hymenoptera; family Braconidae; genus Microplitis; species Microplitis mediator. The sequence goes on along the minus strand of NC_079978.1, from coordinate 1,172,646 downwards.
AGGTCTCTCCTACTAGAGGACATCATAATGAACAAAAAACGTTTATATTGCGTTGGGTTATTCCCAACAGGTCAAGAGTTACGGGCTTCTCTTCATCAGAATACATCGTGGCATCTCCACCCATCTCCACCCATGTCCACCCATCTCCACCCGACATTATATGGATCTGGACCCGAAAAATAAATTTTTCTCAGGACTTTTTGGGGTGCCTCCTACTAGAGGACATCATAATGAACAAAAAACGTTTATATTGTGTTGGGTTATTCCCAACAGGAGCAAAGCTACGGCCCACTCTGCATAGCCTCATCTCCAGCCATCTCCACCCATGTCCACCCATCTTCACCCGACATTAAATGGATCTGGACTCGAAAAATAAATTTTTCTCAGGACTTTTTGAGGTCTCTCCTACTAGAGGACATCATAATGAACAAAAAACGTTTATATTGTGTTGGGTTATTCCCAACAGGAGCAAAGCTACGGCCCACTCTGCATAGCCTCATCTCCAGCCATCTCCACCCATGTCCACCCATCTTCACCCGACATTAAATGGATCTGGACTCGAAAAATAAATTTTTCTCAGGACTTTTTGGGGTGCCTCCTACTAGAGGACATCATAATGAACAAAAAACGTTTATATTGTGTTGGGTTATTCCCAACAGGAGCAAAGCTACGGCCCACTCTGCATAGCCTCATCTCCAGCCATCTCCACCCATGTCCACCCATCTCCACCCGACATTATGTGGATCTGGACTCGAAAAATAAATTTTTCTCAGGACTTTTTGAGGTCTCTCCTACTAGAGGACATCATAATGAACAAAAAACGTTCATATTGTGTTGGGTTATTCCCAACAGGTCAAGAGTTACGGGCTTCTCTTCATCAGAATACATCGTGGCATCTCCACCCATCTCCACCCATCTCCACCCGACATTATGTGGATCTGGACTCGAAAAATAAATTTTTCTCAGGACTTTTTTGGGTCTCTCCTACTAGAGGACATCATAATAAACAAAAAACGTACATATTGTGTTGGGTTATTCCCAACAGGAGCAAAGCTACGGCCCACTCTGCATAGCCTCATCTCCACCCATCTCCACCCATGTCCACCCATCTTCACCCGACATTAAATGGATCTGGACTCGAAAAATAAATTTTTCTCAGGACTTTTTGGGGTGCCTCCTACTAGAGGACATCATAATGAACAAAAAACGTTTATATTGTGTTGGGTTATTCCCAACAGGAGCAAAGCTACGGCCCACTCTGCATAGCCTCATCTCCACCCATCTCCACCCATGTCCACCCATCTTCACCCGACATTATATGGATCTGGACTCGAAAAATAAATTTTTCTCAGGACTTTTCGGGGTCTCTCCTACTAAAGGACATCATAATGAACAAAAAACGTTCATATTGTGTTGGGTTATTCCCAACAGGTCAAGAGTTACGGGCTTCTCTTCATCAGAATACATCGTGGCATCTCCACCCATCTCCACCCATCTCCACCCGACATTATGTGGATCTGGACTCGAAAAATAAATTTTTCTCAGGACTTTTTTGGGTCTCTCCTACTAGAGGACATCATAATAAACAAAAAACGTTCATATTGTGTTGGGTTATTCCCAACAGGAGCAAAGCTACGGCCCACTCTGCATAGCCTCATCTCCACCCATCTCCACCCATGTCCACCCATCTCCACCCGACATTATGTGGATCTGGACTCGAAAAATAAATTTTTCTCAGGACTTTTCGGGGTCTCTCCTACTAAAGGACATCATAATGAACAAAAAACGTTTATATTGTGTTGGGTTATTCCCAACAGGAGCAAAGCTACGGCCCACTCTGCATAGCCTCATCTCCAGCCATCTCTACCCATGTCCACCCATCTTCACCCGACATTATATGGATCTGGACTCGAAAAATAAATTTTTCTCAGGACTTTTCGGGGTCTCTCCTACTAAAGGACATCATAATGAACAAAAAACGTTTATATTGTGTTGGGTTATTCCCAACAGGAGCAAAGCTACGGCTCACTCTGCATAGCCTCATCTCCAGCCATCTCTACCCATGTCCACCCATCTTCACCCGACATTATATGGATCTGGACTCGAAAAATAAATTTTTCTCAGGACTTTTCGGGGTCTGTCCTACTAAAGGACATCATAATGAACAAAAAACGTTTATATTGTGTTGGGTTATTCCCAACAGGAGCAAAGCTACGGCCCACTCTGCATAGCCTCATCTCCAGCCATCTCCACCCATGTCCACCCATCTTCACCCGACATTATATGGATCTGGACTCGAAAAATAAATTTTTCTCAGGACTTTTCGGGGTCTCTCCTACTAAAGGACATCATAATGAACAAAAAACGTTTATATTGTGTTGGGTTATTCCCAACAGGAGCAAAGCTACGGCCCACTCTGCATAGCCTCATCTCCAGCCATCTCTACCCATGTCCACCCATCTTCACCCGACATTATATGGATCTGGACTCGAAAAATAAATTTTTCTCAGGACTTTTCGGGGTCTCTCCTACTAAAGGACATCATAATGAACAAAAAACGTTTATATTGTGTTGGGTTATTCCCAACAGGAGCAAAGCTACGGCCCACTCTGCATAGCCTCATCTCCAGCCATCTCTACCCATGTCCACCCATCTTCACCCGACATTATATGGATCTGGACTCGAAAAATAAATTTTTCTCAGGACTTTTCGGGGTCTCTCCTACTAAAGGACATCATAATGAACAAAAAACGTTTATATTGTGTTGGGTTATTCCCAACAGGAGCAAAGCTACGGCTCACTCTGCATAGCCTCATCTCCAGCCATCTCTACCCATGTCCACCCATCTTCACCCGACATTATATGGATCTGGACTCGAAAAATAAATTTTTCTCAGGACTTTTCGGGGTCTCTCTCACTAAAGGACATCATAATGAACAAAAAACGTTTATATTGTGTTGGGTTATTCCCAACAGGAGCAAAGCTACGGCTCACTCTGCATAGCCTCATCTCCAGCCATCTCTACCCATGTCCACCCATCTTCACCCGACATTATATGGATCTGGACTCGAAAAATAAATTTTTCTCAGGACTTTTCGGGGTCTCTCTCACTAAAGGACATCATAATGAACAAAAAACGTTTATATTGTGTTGGGTTATTCCCAACAGGAGCAAAGCTACGGCCCACTCTGCATAGCCTCATCTCCAGCCATCTCTACCCATGTCCACCCATCTTCACCCGACATTATATGGATCTGGACTCGAAAAATAAATTTTTCTCAGGACTTTTCGGGGTCTCTCCTACTAAAGGACATCATAATGAACAAAAAACGTTTATATTGTGTTGGGTTATTCCCAACAGGAGCAAAGCTACGGCCCACTCTGCATAGCCTCATCTCCAGCCATCTCTACCCATGTCCACCCATCTTCACCCGACATTATATGGATCTGGACTCGAAAAATAAATTTTTCTCAGGACTTTTCGGGGTCTCTCCTACTAAAGGACATCATAATGAACAAAAAACGTTTATATTGTGTTGGGTTATTCCCAACAGGAGCAAAGCTACGGCCCACTCTGCATAGCCTCATCTCCAGCCATCTCTACCCATGTCCACCCATCTTCACCCGACATTATATGGATCTGGACTCGAAAAATAAATTTTTCTCAGGACTTTTCGGGGTCTCTCTCACTAAAGGACATCATAATGAACAAAAAACGTTTATATTGTGTTGGGTTATTCCCAACAGGAGCAAAGCTACGGCCCACTCTGCATAGCCTCATCTCCAGCCATCTCTACCCATGTCCACCCATCTTCACCCGACATTATATGGATCTGGACTCGAAAAATAAATTTTTCTCAGGACTTTTCGGGGTCTCTCCTACTAAAGGACATCATAATGAACAAAAAACGTTTATATTGTGTTGGGTTATTCCCAACAGGAGCAAAGCTACGGCCCACTCTGCATAGCCTCATCTCCAGCCATCTCTACCCATGTCCACCCATCTTCACCCGACATTATATGGATCTGGACTCGAAAAATAAATTTTTCTCAGGACTTTTCGGGGTCTCTCCTACTAAAGGACATCATAATGAACAAAAAACGTTTATATTGTGTTGGGTTATTCCCAACAGGAGCAAAGCTACGGCCCACTCTGCATAGCCTCATCTCCAGCCATCTCTACCCATGTCCACCCATCTTCACCCGACATTATATGGATCTGGACTCGAAAAATAAATTTTTCTCAGGACTTTTCGGGGTCTCTCTCACTAAAGGACATCATAATGAACAAAAAACGTTTATATTGTGTTGGGTTATTCCCAACAGGAGCAAAGCTACGGCCCACTCTGCATAGCCTCATCTCCAGCCATCTCTACCCATGTCCACCCATCTTCACCCGACATTATATGGATCTGGACTCGAAAAATAAATTTTTCTCAGGACTTTTCGGGGTCTCTCCTACTAAAGGACATCATAATGAACAAAAAACGTTTATATTGTGTTGGGTTATTCCCAACAGGAGCAAAGCTACGGCCCACTCTGCATAGCCTCATCTCCAGCCATCTCCACCCATGTCCACCCATCTCCACCCGACATTATGTGGATCTGGACTCGAAAAATAAATTTTTCTCAGGACTTTTTGAGGTCTCTCCTACTAGAGGACATCATAATGAACAAAAAACGTTCATATCGTGTTGGGTTATTCCCAACAGGTCAAGAGTTACGGGCTTCTCTTCATCAGAATACATCGTGGCATCTCCACCCATCTCCACCCATCTCCACCCGACATTATGTGGATCTGGACTCGAAAAATAAATTTTTCTCAGGACTTTTCGGGGTCTCTCCTACTAAAGGACATCATAATGAACAAAAAACGTTTATATTGTGTTGGGTTATTCCCAACAGGAGCAAAGCTACGGCTCACTCTGCATAGCCTCATCTCCAGCCATCTCTACCCATGTCCACCCATCTTCACCCGACATTATATGGATCTGGACTCGAAAAATAAATTTTTCTCAGGACTTTTCGGGGTCTCTCTCACTAAAGGACATCATAATGAACAAAAAACGTTTATATTGTGTTGGGTTATTCCCAACAGGAGCAAAGCTACGGCCCACTCTGCATAGCCTCATCTCCAGCCATCTCTACCCATGTCCACCCATCTTCACCCGACATTATATGGATCTGGACTCGAAAAATAAATTTTTCTCAGGACTTTTCGGGGTCTCTCTCACTAAAGGACATCATAATGAACAAAAAACGTTTATATTGTGTTGGGTTATTCCCAACAGGAGCAAAGCTACGGCTCACTCTGCATAGCCTCATCTCCAGCCATCTCTACCCATGTCCACCCATCTTCACCCGACATTATATGGATCTGAACTCGAAAAATAAATTTTTCTCAGGACTTTTCGGGGTCTCTCTCACTAAAGGACATCATAATGAACAAAAAACGTTTATATTGTGTTGGGTTATTCCCAACAGGAGCAAAGCTACGGCCCACTCTGCATAGCCTCATCTCCAGCCATCTCTACCCATGTCCACCCATCTTCACCCGACATTATATGGATCTGGACTCGAAAAATAAATTTTTCTCAGGACTTTTCGGGGTCTCTCCTACTAAAGGACATCATAATGAACAAAAAACGTTTATATTGTGTTGGGTTATTCCCAACAGGAGCAAAGCTACGGCCCACTCTGCATAGCCTCATCTCCAGCCATCTCTACCCATGTCCACCCATCTTCACCCGACATTATATGGATCTGGACTCGAAAAATAAATTTTTCTCAGGACTTTTCGGGGTCTCTCCTACTAAAGGACATCATAATGAACAAAAAACGTTTATATTGTGTTGGGTTATTCCCAACAGGAGCAAAGCTACGGCCCACTCTGCATAGCCTCATCTCCAGCCATCTCTACCCATGTCCACCCATCTTCACCCGACATTATATGGATCTGGACTCGAAAAATAAATTTTTCTCAGGACTTTTCGGGGTCTCTCTCACTAAAGGACATCATAATGAACAAAAAACGTTTATATTGTGTTGGGTTATTCCCAACAGGAGCAAAGCTACGGCCCACTCTGCATAGCCTCATCTCCAGCCATCTCTACCCATGTCCACCCATCTTCACCCGACATTATATGGATCTGGACTCGAAAAATAAATTTTTCTCAGGACTTTTCGGGGTCTCTCCTACTAAAGGACATCATAATGAACAAAAAACGTTTATATTGTGTTGGGTTATTCCCAACAGGAGCAAAGCTACGGCTCACTCTGCATAGCCTCATCTCCAGCCATCTCTACCCATGTCCACCCATCTTCACCCGACATTATATGGATCTGGACTCGAAAAATAAATTTTTCTCAGGACTTTTCGGGGTCTCTCCTACTAAAGGACATCATAATGAACAAAAATCGTTTATATTGTGTTGGGTTATTCCCAACAGGAGCAAAGCTACGGCCCACTCTGCATAGCCTCATCTCCAGCCATCTCCACCCATGTCCACCCATCTCCACCCGACATTATGTGGATCTGGACTCGAAAAATAAATTTTTCTCAGGACTTTTTGAGGTCTCTCCTACTAGAGGACATCATAATGAACAAAAAACGTTCATATCGTGTTGGGTTATTCCCAACAGGTCAAGAGTTACGGGCTTCTCTTCATCAGAATACATCGTGGCATCTCCACCCATCTCCACCCATCTCCACCCGACATTATGTGGATCTGGACTCGAAAAATAAATTTTTCTCAGGACTTTTCGGGGTCTCTCCTACTAAAGGACATCATAATGAACAAAAAACGTTTATATTGTGTTGGGTTATTCCCAACAGGAGCAAAGCTACGGCTCACTCTGCATAGCCTCATCTCCAGCCATCTCTACCCATGTCCACCCATCTTCACCCGACATTATATGGATCTGGACTCGAAAAATAAATTTTTCTCAGGACTTTTCGGGGTCTCTCTCACTAAAGGACATCATAATGAACAAAAAACGTTTATATTGTGTTGGGTTATTCCCAACAGGAGCAAAGCTACGGCCCACTCTGCATAGCCTCATCTCCAGCCATCTCTACCCATGTCCACCCATCTTCACCCGACATTATATGGATCTGGACTCGAAAAATAAATTTTTCTCAGGACTTTTCGGGGTCTCTCCTACTAAAGGACATCATAATGAACAAAAAACGTTTATATTGTGTTGGGTTATTCCCAACAGGAGCAAAGCTACGGCCCACTCTGCATAGCCTCATCTCCAGCCATCTCTACCCATGTCCACCCATCTTCACCCGACATTATATGGATCTGGACTCGAAAAATAAATTTTTCTCAGGACTTTTCGGGGTCTCTCTCACTAAAGGACATCATAATGAACAAAAAACGTTTATATTGTGTTGGGTTATTCCCAACAGGAGCAAAGCTACGGCCCACTCTGCATAGCCTCATCTCCAGCCATCTCTACCCATGTCCACCCATCTTCACCCGACATTATATGGATCTGGACTCGAAAAATAAATTTTTCTCAGGACTTTTCGGGGTCTCTCCTACTAAAGGACATCATAATGAACAAAAAACGTTTATATTGTGTTGGGTTATTCCCAACAGGAGCAAAGCTACGGCTCACTCTGCATAGCCTCATCTCCAGCCATCTCTACCCATGTCCACCCATCTTCACCCGACATTATATGGATCTGGACTCGAAAAATAAATTTTTCTCAGGACTTTTCGGGGTCTCTCCTACTAAAGGACATCATAATGAACAAAAAACGTTTATATTGTGTTGGGTTATTCCCAACAGGAGCAAAGCTACGGCCCACTCTGCATAGCCTCATCTCCAGCCATCTCTACCCATGTCCACCCATCTTCACCCGACATTATATGGATCTGGACTCGAAAAATAAATTTTTCTCAGGACTTTTCGGGGTCTCTCTCACTAAAGGACATCATAATGAACAAAAAACGTTTATATTGTGTTGGGTTATTCCCAACAGGAGCAAAGCTACGGCCCACTCTGCATAGCCTCATCTCCAGCCATCTCTACCCATGTCCACCCATCTTCACCCGACATTATATGGATCTGGACTCGAAAAATAAATTTTTCTCAGGACTTTTCGGGGTCTCTCTCACTAAAGGACATCATAATGAACAAAAAACGTTTATATTGTGTTGGGTTATTCCCAACAGGAGCAAAGCTATGGCTCACTCTGCATAGCCTCATCTCCAGCCATCTCTACCCATGTCCACCCATCTTCACCCGACATTATATGGATTTGGACTCGAAAAATAAATTTTTCTCAGGACTTTTCGGGGTCTCTCCTACTAAAGGACATCATAATGAACAAAAAACGTTTATATTGTGTTGGGTTATTCCCAACAGGAGCAAAGCTACGGCCCACTCTGCATAGCCTCATCTCCAGCCATCTCTACCCATGTCCACCCATCTTCACCCGACATTATATGGATCTGGACTCGAAAAATAAATTTTTCTCAGGACTTTTCGGGGTCTCTCCTACTAAAGGACATCATAATGAACAAAAAACGTTTATATTGTGTTGGGTTATTCCCAACAGGAGCAAAGCTACGGCCCACTCTGCATAGCCTCATCTCCAGCCATCTCTACCCATGTCCACCCATCTTCACCCGACATTATATGGATCTGGACTCGAAAAATAAATTTTTCTCAGGACTTTTCGGGGTCTCTCCTACTAAAGGACATCATAATGAACAAAAAACGTTTATATTGTGTTGGGTTATTCCCAACAGGAGCAAAGCTACGGCCCACTCTGCATAGCCTCATCTCCAGCCATCTCTACCCATGTCCACCCATCTTCACCCGACATTATATGGATCTGGACTCGAAAAATAAATTTTTCTCAGGACTTTTCGGGGTCTCTCCTACTAAAGGACATCATAATGAACAAAAAACGTTTATATTGTGTTGGGTTATTCCCAACAGGAGCAAAGCTACGGCCCACTCTGCATAGCCTCATCTCCAGCCATCTCTACCCATGTCCACCCATCTTCACCCGACATTATATGGATCTGGACTCGAAAAATAAATTTTTCTCAGGACTTTTCGGGGTCTCTCCTACTAAAGGACATCATAATGAACAAAAAACGTTTATATTGTGTTGGGTTATTCCCAACAGGAGCAAAGCTACGGCTCACTCTGCATAGCCTCATCTCCAGCCATCTCTACCCATGTCCACCCATCTTCACCCGACATTATATGGATTTGGACTCGAAAAATAAATTTTTCTCAGGACTTTTCGGGGTCTCTCTCACTAAAGGACATCATAATGAACAAAAAACGTTTATATTGTGTTGGGTTATTCCCAACAGGAGCAAAGCTACGGCTCACTCTGCATAGCCTCATCTCCAGCCATCTCTACCCATGTCCACCCATCTTCACCCGACATTATATGGATTTGGACTCGAAAAATAAATTTTTCTCAGGACTTTTCGGGGTCTCTCCTACTAAAGGACATCATAATGAACAAAAAACGTTTATATTGTGTTGGGTTATTCCCAACAGGAGCAAAGCTACGGCCCACTCTGCATAGCCTCATCTCCAGCCATCTCTACCCATGTCCACCCATCTTCACCCGACATTATATGGATCTGGACTCGAAAAATAAATTTTTCTCAGGACTTTTCGGGGTCTCTCCTACTAAAGGACATCATAATGAACAAAAAACGTTTATATTGTGTTGGGTTATTCCCAACAGGAGCAAAGCTACGGCCCACTCTGCATAGCCTCATCTCCAGCCATCTCTACCCATGTCCACCCATCTTCACCCGACATTATATGGATCTGGACTCGAAAAATAAATTTTTCTCAGGACTTTTCGGGGTCTCTCCTACTAAAGGACATCATAATGAACAAAAAACGTTTATATTGTGTTGGGTTATTCCCAACAGGAGCAAAGCTACGGCCCACTCTGCATAGCCTCATCTCCAGCCATCTCTACCCATGTCCACCCATCTTCACCCGACATTATATGGATCTGGACTCGAAAAATAAATTTTTCTCAGGACTTTTCGGGGTCTCTCCTACTAAAGGACATCATAATGAACAAAAAACGTTTATATTGTGTTGGGTTATTCCCAACCGGAGCAAAGCTACGGCCCACTCTGCATAGCCTCATCTCCAGCCATCTCTACCCATGTCCACCCATCTTCACCCGACATTATATGGATCTGGACTCGAAAAATAAATTTTTCTCAGGACTTTTCGGGGTCTCTCCTACTAAAGGACATCATAATGAACAAAAAACGTTTATATTGTGTTGGGTTATTCCCAACAGGAGCAAAGCTACGGCCCACTCTGCATAGCCTCATCTCCAGCCATCTCTACCCATGTCCACCCATCTTCACCCGACATTATATGGATCTGGACTCGAAAAATAAATTTTTCTCAGGACTTTTCGGGGTCTCTCTCACTAAAGGACATCATAATGAACAAAAAACGTTTATATTGTGTTGGGTTATTCCCAACAGGAGCAAAGCTACGGCTCACTCTGCATAGCCTCATCTCCAGCCATCTCTACCCATGTCCACCCATCTTCACCCGACATTATATGGATTTGGACTCGAAAAATAAATTTTTCTCAGGACTTTTCGGGGTCTCTCCTACTAAAGGACATCATAATGAACAAAAAACGTTTATATTGTGTTGGGTTATTCCCAACAGGAGCAAAGCTACGGCCCACTCTGCATAGCCTCATCTCCAGCCATCTCTACCCATGTCCACCCATCTTCACCCGACATTATATGGATCTGGACTCGAAAAATAAATTTTTCTCAGGACTTTTCGGGGTCTCTCCTACTAAAGGACATCATAATGAACAAAAAACGTTTATATTGTGTTGGGTTATTCCCAACAGGAGCAAAGCTACGGCCCACTCTGCATAGCCTCATCTCCAGCCATCTCTACCCATGTCCACCCATCTTCACCCGACATTATATGGATCTGGACTCGAAAAATAAATTTTTCTCAGGACTTTTCGGGGTCTCTCCTACTAAAGGACATCATAATGAACAAAAAACGTTTATATTGTGTTGGGTTATTCCCAACAGGAGCAAAGCTACGGCCCACTCTGCATAGCCTCATCTCCAGCCATCTCTACCCATGTCCACCCATCTTCACCCGACATTATATGGATCTGGACTCGAAAAATAAATTTTTCTCAGGACTTTTCGGGGTCTCTCCTACTAAAGGACATCATAATGAACAAAAAACGTTTATATTGTGTTGGGTTATTCCCAACAGGAGCAAAGCTACGGCCCACTCTGCATAGCCTCATCTCCAGCCATCTCTACCCATGTCCACCCATCTTCACCCGACATTATATGGATCTGGACTCGAAAAATAAATTTTTCTCAGGACTTTTCGGGGTCTCTCCTACTAAAGGACATCATAATGAACAAAAAACGTTTATATTGTGTTGGGTTATTCCCAACAGGAGCAAAGCTACGGCTCACTCTGCATAGCCTCATCTCCAGCCATCTCTACCCATGTCCACCCATCTTCACCCGACATTATATGGATTTGGACTCGAAAAATAAATTTTTCTCAGGACTTTTCGGGGTCTCTCTCACTAAAGGACATCATAATGAACAAAAAACGTTTATATTGTGTTGGGTTATTCCCAACAGGAGCAAAGCTACGGCTCACTCTGCATAGCCTCATCTCCAGCCATCTCTACCCATGTCCACCCATCTTCACCCGACATTATATGGATTTGGACTCGAAAAATAAATTTTTCTCAGGACTTTTCGGGGTCTCTCCTACTAAAGGACATCATAATGAACAAAAAACGTTTATATTGTGTTGGGTTATTCCCAACAGGAGCAAAGCTACGGCTCACTCTGCATAGCCTCATCTCCAGCCATCTCTACCCATGTCCACCCATCTTCACCCGACATTATATGGATCTGGACTCGAAAAATAAATTTTTCTCAGGACTTTTCGGGGTCTCTCCTACTAAAGGACATCATAATGAACAAAAAACGTTTATATTGTGTTGGGTTATTCCCAACAGGAGCAAAGCTACGGCTCACTCTGCATAGCCTCATCTCCAGCCATCTCTACCCATGTCCACCCATCTTCACCCGACATTATATGGATTTGGACTCGAAAAATAAATTTTTCTCAGGACTTTTCGGGGTCTCTCCTACTAAAGGACATCATAATGAACAAAAAACGTTTATATTGTGTTGGGTTATTCCCAACAGGAGCAAAGCTACGGCCCACTCTGCATAGCCTCATCTCCAGCCATCTCTACCCATGTCCACCCATCTTCACCCGACATTATATGGATCTGGACTCGAAAAATAAATTTTTCTCAGGACTTTTCGGGGTCTCTCCTACTAAAGGACATCATAATGAACAAAAAACGTTTATATTGTGTTGGGTTATTCCCAACAGGAGCAAAGCTACGGCCCACTCTGCATAGCCTCATCTCCAGCCATCTCCACCCATGTCCACCCATCTCCACCCGACATTATGTGGATCTGGACTCGAAAAATAAATTTTTCTCAGGACTTTTTGGGGTGCCTCCTACTAGAGGACATCATAATGGACAAAAAACGTTTATATTGTGTTGGGTTATTCCCAACAGGAGCAAAGCTACGGCCCACTCTGCATAGCCTCATCTCCAGCCATCTCCACCCATGTCCACCCATCTCCACCCGACATTATGTGGATCTGGACTCAAAAAATAAATTTTTCTCAGGACTTTTTGGGGTGCCTCCTACTAGAGGACATCATAATGAACAAAAAACGTTTATATTGTGTTGGGTTATTCCCAACAGGAGCAAAGCTACGGCCCACTCTGCATAGCCTCATCTCCAGCCATCTCCACCCATGTCCACCCATCTCCACCCGACATTATGTGGATCTGGACTTGAAAAATAAATTTTTCTCAGGACTTTTTGGGGTGCCTCCTACTAGAGGACATCATAATGAACAAAAAACGTTTATATTGTGTTGGGTTATTCCCAACAGGAGCAAAGCTACGGCCCACTCTGCATAGCCTCATCTCCAGCCATCTCCACCCATGTCCACCCATCTCCACCCGACATTATGTGGATCTGGACTTGAAAAATAAATTTTTCTCAGGACTTTTTGGGGTGCCTCCTACTAGAGGACATCATAATGAACAAAAAACGTTTATATTGTGTTGGGTTATTCCCAACAGGAGCAAAGCTACGGCCCACTCTGCATAGCCTCATCTCCAGCCATCTCCACCCATGTCCACCCATCTCCACCCGACATTATGTGGATCTGGACTTGAAAAATAAATTTTTCTCAGGACTTTTCGGGGTCTCTCCTACTAAAGGACATCATAATGAACAAAAAACGTTCATATTGTGTTGGGTTATTCCCAACAGGTCAAGAGTTACGGGCTTCTCTTCATCAGAATACATCGTGGCATCTCCACCCATCTCCACCCATCTCCACCCGACATTATGTGGATCTGGACTCGAAAAATAAATTTTTCTCAGGACTTTTTTGGGTCTCTCCTACTAGAGGACATCATAATAAACAAAAAACGTTCATATTGTGTTGGGTTATTCCCAACAGGAGCAAAGCTACGGCCCACTCTGCATAGCCTCATCTCCACCCATCTCCACCCATGTCCACCCATCTCCACCCGACATTATGTGGATCTGGACTCGAAAAATAGATTTTTCTCAGGACTTTTCGGGGTCTCTCCTACTAAAGGACATCATAATGAACAAAAAACGTTTATATTGTGTTGGGTTATTCCCAACAGGAGCAAAGCTACGGCCCACTCTGCATAGCCTCATCTCCAGCCATCTCTACCCATGTCCACCCATCTTCACCCGACATTATATGGATCTGGACTCGAAAAATAAATTTTTCTCAGGACTTTTCGGGGTCTCTCCTACTAAAGGACATCATAATGAACAAAAAACGTTTATATTGTGTTGGGTTATTCCCAACAGGAGCAAAGCTACGGCCCACTCTGCATAGCCTCATCTCCAGCCATCTCTACCCATGTCCACCCATCTTCACCCGACATTATATGGATCTGGACTCGAAAAATAAATTTTTCTCAGGACTTTTCGGGGTCTCTCCTACTAAAGGACATCATAATGAACAAAAAACGTTTATATTGTGTTGGGTTATTCCCAACAGGAGCAAAGCTACGGCCCACTCTGCATAGCCTCATCTCCAGCCATCTCTACCCATGTCCACCCATCTTCACCCGACATTATATGGATCTGGACTCGAAAAATAAATTTTTCTCAGGACTTTTCGGGGTCTCTCCTACTAAAGGACATCATAATGAACAAAAAACGTTTATATTGTGTTGGGTTATTCCCAACAGGAGCAAAGCTACGGCCCACTCTGCATAGCCTCATCTCCAGCCATCTCTACCCATGTCCACCCATCTTCACCCGACATTATATGGATCTGGACTCGAAAAATAAATTTTTCTCAGGACTTTTCGGGGTCTCTCCTACTAAAGGACATCATAATGAACAAAAAACGTTTATATTGTGTTGGGTTATTCCCAACAGGAGCAAAGCTACGGCTCACTCTGCATAGCCTCATCTCCAGCCATCTCTACCCATGTCCACCCATCTTCACCCGACATTATATGGATTTGGACTCGAAAAATAAATTTTTCTCAGGACTTTTCGGGGTCTCTCTCACTAAAGGACATCATAATGAACAAAAAACGTTTATATTGTGTTGGGTTATTCCCAACAGGAGCAAAGCTACGGCTCACTCTGCATAGCCTCATCTCCAGCCATCTCTACCCATGTCCACCCATCTTCACCCGACATTATATGGATTTGGACTCGAAAAATAAATTTTTCTCAGGACTTTTCGGGGTCTCTCCTACTAAAGGACATCATAATGAACAAAAAACGTTTATATTGTGTTGGGTTATTCCCAACAGGAGCAAAGCTACGGCCCACTCTGCATAGCCTCATCTCCAGCCATCTCTACCCATGTCCACCCATCTTCACCCGACATTATATGGATCTGGACTCGAAAAATAAATTTTTCTCAGGACTTTTCGGGGTCTCTCCTACTAAAGGACATCATAATGAACAAAAAACGTTTATATTGTGTTGGGTTATTCCCAACAGGAGCAAAGCTACGGCCCACTCTGCATAGCCTCATCTCCAGCCATCTCTACCCATGTCCACCCATCTTCACCCGACATTATATGGATCTGGACTCGAAAAATAAATTTTTCTCAGGACTTTTCGGGGTCTCTCCTACTAAAGGACATCATAATGAACAAAAAACGTTTATATTGTGTTGGGTTATTCCCAACAGGAGCAAAGCTACGGCCCACTCTGCATAGCCTCATCTCCAGCCATCTCCACCCATGTCCACCCATCTCCACCCGACATTATGTGGATCTGGACTCGAAAAATAAATTTTTCTCAGGACTTTTTGGGGTGCCTCCTACTAGAGGACATCATAATGGACAAAAAACGTTTATATTGTGTTGGGTTATTCCCAACAGGAGCAAAGCTACGGCCCACTCTGCATAGCCTCATCTCCAGCCATCTCCACCCATGTCCACCCATCTCCACCCGACATTATGTGGATCTGGACTCAAAAAATAAATTTTTCTCAGGACTTTTTGGGGTGCCTCCTACTAGAGGACATCATAATGAACAAAAAACGTTTATATTGTGTTGGGTTATTCCCAACAGGAGCAAAGCTACGGCCCACTCTGCATAGCCTCATCTCCAGCCATCTCCACCCATGTCCACCCATCTCCACCCGACATTATGTGGATCTGGACTTGAAAAATAAATTTTTCTCAGGACTTTTTGGGGTGCCTCCTACTAGAGGACATCATAATGAACAAAAAACGTTTATATTGTGTTGGGTTATTCCCAACAGGAGCAAAGCTACGGCCCACTCTGCATAGCCTCATCTCCAGCCATCTCCACCCATGTCCACCCATCTCCACCCGACATTATGTGGATCTGGACTTGAAAAATAAATTTTTCTCAGGACTTTTTGGGGTGCCTCCTACTAGAGGACATCATAATGAACAAAAAACGTTTATATTGTGTTGGGTTATTCCCAACAGGAGCAAAGCTACGGCCCACTCTGCATAGCCTCATCTCCAGCCATCTCCACCCATGTCCACCCATCTCCACCCGACATTATGTGGATCTGGACTTGAAAAATAAATTTTTCTCAGGACTTTTCGGGGTCTCTCCTACTAAAGGACATCATAATGAACAAAAAACGTTCATATTGTGTTGGGTTATTCCCAACAGGTCAAGAGTTACGGGCTTCTCTTCATCAGAATACATCGTGGCATCTCCACCCATCTCCACCCATCTCCACCCGACATTATGTGGATCTGGACTCGAAAAATAAATTTTTCTCAGGACTTTTTTGGGTCTCTCCTACTAGAGGACATCATAATAAACAAAAAACGTTCATATTGTGTTGGGTTATTCCCAACAGGAGCAAAGCTACGGCCCACTCTGCATAGCCTCATCTCCACCCATCTCCACCCATGTCCACCCATCTCCACCCGACATTATGTGGATCTGGACTCGAAAAATAAATTTTTCTCAGGACTTTTCGGGGTCTCTCCTACTAAAGGACATCATAATGAACAAAAAACGTTTATATTGTGTTGGGTTATTCCCAACAGGAGCAAAGCTACGGCCCACTCTGCATAGCCTCATCTCCAGCCATCTCTACCCATGTCCACCCATCTTCACCCGACATTATATGGATCTGGACTCGAAAAATAAATTTTTCTCAGGACTTTTCGGGGTCTCTCCTACTAAAGGACATCATAATGAACAAAAAACGTTTATATTGTGTTGGGTTATTCCCAACAGGAGCAAAGCTACGGCTCACTCTGCATAGCCTCATCTCCAGCCATCTCTACCCATGTCCACCCATCTTCACCCGACATTATATGGATCTGGACTCGAAAAATAAATTTTTCTCAGGACTTTTCGGGGTCTCTCCTACTAAAGGACATCATAATGAACAAAAAACGTTTATATTGTGTTGGGTTATTCCCAACAGGAGCAAAGCTACGGCCCACTCTGCATAGCCTCATCTCCAGCCATCTCTACCCATGTCCACCCATCTTCACCCGACATTATATGGATCTGGACTTGAAAAATAAATTTTTCTCAGGACTTTTCGGGGTCTCTCCTACTAAAGGACATCATAATGAACAAAAAACGTTTATATTGTGTTGGGTTATTCCCAACAGGAGCAAAGCTACGGCCCACTCTGCATAGCCTCATCTCCAGCCATCTCCACCCATGTCCACCCATCTCCACCCGACATTATGTGGATCTGGACTCGAAAAATAAATTTTTCTCAGGACTTTTTTGGGTCTCTCCTACTAGAGGACATCATAATAAACAAAAAACGTTCATATTGTGTTGGGTTATTCCCAACAGGAGCAAAGCTACGGCCCACTCTGCATAGCCTCATCTCCACCCATCTCCACCCATGTCCACCCATCTCCACCCGACATTATGTGGATCTGGACTCGAAAAATAAATTTTTCTCAGGACTTTTCGGGGTCTCTCCTACTAAAGGACATCATAATGAACAAAAAACGTTTATATTGTGTTGGGTTATTCCCAACAGGAGCAAAGCTACGGCCCACTCTGCATAGCCTCATCTCCAGCCATCTCTACCCATGTCCACCCATCTTCACCCGACATTATATGGATCTGGACTCGAAAAATAAATTTTTCTCAGGACTTTTCGGGGTCTCTCCTACTAAAGGACATCATAATGAACAAAAAACGTTTATATTGTGTTGGGTTATTCCCAACAGGAGCAAAGCTACGGCCCACTCTGCATAGCCTCATCTCCAGCCATCTCCACCCATGTCCACCCATCTCCACCCGACATTATGTGGATCTGGACTTGAAAAATAAATTTTTCTCAGGACTTTTTGGGGTGCCTCCTACTAGAGGACATCATAATGAACAAAAAACGTTTATATTGTGTTGGGTTATTCCCAACAGGAGCAAAGCTACGGCCCACTCTGCATAGCCTCATCTCCAGCCATCTCCACCCATGTCCACCCATCTCCACCCGACATTATGTGGATCTGGACTTGAAAAATAAATTTTTCTCAGGACTTTTCGGGGTCTCTCCTACTAAAGGACATCATAATGAACAAAAAACGTTCATATTGTGTTGGGTTATTCCCAACAGGTCAAGAGTTACGGGCTTCTCTTCATCAGAATACATCGTGGCATCTCCACCCATCTCCACCCATCTCCACCCGACATTATGTGGATCTGGACTCGAAAAATAAATTTTTCTCAGGACTTTTTTGGGTCTCTCCTACTAGAGGACATCATAATAAACAAAAAACGTTCATATTGTGTTGGGTTATTCCCAACAGGAGCAAAGCTACGGCCCACTCTGCATAGCCTCATCTCCACCCATCTCCACCCATGTCCACCCATCTCCACCCGACATTATGTGGATCTGGACTCGAAAAATAAATTTTTCTCAGGACTTTTCGGGGTCTCTCCTACTAAAGGACATCATAATGAACAAAAAACGTTTATATTGTGTTGGGTTATTCCCAACAGGAGCAAAGCTACGGCCCACTCTGCATAGCCTCATCTCCAGCCATCTCTACCCATGTCCACCCATCTTCACCCGACATTATATGGATCTGGACTCGAAAAATAAATTTTTCTCAGGACTTTTCGGGGTCTCTCCTACTAAAGGACATCATAATGAACAAAAAACGTTTATATTGTGTTGGGTTATTCCCAACAGGAGCAAAGCTACGGCTCACTCTGCATAGCCTCATCTCCAGCCATCTCTACCCATGTCCACCCATCTTCACCCGACATTATATGGATCTGGACTCGAAAAATAAATTTTTCTCAGGACTTTTCGGGGTCTCTCCTACTAAAGGACATCATAATGAACAAAAAACGTTTATATTGTGTTGGGTTATTCCCAACAGGAGCAAAGCTACGGCCCACTCTGCATAGCCTCATCTCCAGCCATCTCCACCCATGTCCACCCATCTTCACCCGACATTATATGGATCTGGACTCGAAAAATAAATTTTTCTCAGGACTTTTCGGGGTCTCTCCTGCTAAAGGACATCATAATGAACAAAAAACGTTTATATTGTGTTGGGTTATTCCCAACAGGAGCAAAGCTACGGCTCACTCTGCATAGCCTCATCTCCAGCCATCTCCACCCATGTCCACCCATCTTCACCCGACATTATATGGATCTGGACTCGAAAAATAAATTTTTCTCAGGACTTTTCGGGGTCTCTCCTACTAAAGGACATCATAATGAACAAAAAACGTTTATATTGTGTTGGGTTATTCCCAACAGGAGCAAAGCTACGGCCCACTCTGCATAGCCTCATCTCCAGCCATCTCTCCCCATGTCCACCCATCTTCACCCGACATTATATGGATCTGGACTCGAAAAATAAATGTTTCTCAGGACTTTTCGGGGTCTCTCCTACTAAAGGACATCATAATGAACAAAAAACGTTTATATTGTGTTGGGTTATTCCCAACAGGAGCAAAGCTACGGCCCACTCTGCATAGCCTCATCTCCAGCCATCTCCACCCATGTCCACCCATCTTCACCCGACATTAAATGGATCTGGACTCGAAAAATAAATTTTTCTCAGGACTTTTTGGGGTGTCTCCTACTAGAGGACATCATAATGAACAAAAAACGTTTATATTGTGTTGGGTTATTCCCAACAGGAGCAAAGCTACGGCCCACTCTGCATAGCCTCATCTCCAGCCATCTCCACCCATGTCCACCCATCTCCACCCGACATTATGTGGATCTGGACTTGAAAAATAAATTTTTCTCAGGACTTTTTGGGGTGCCTCCTACTAGAGGACATCATAATGAACAATAAACGTTTATATTGTGTTGGGTTATTCCCAACAGGAGCAAAGCTACGGCCCACTCTGCATAGCCTCATCTCCAGCCATCTCCACCCATGTCCACCCATCTCCACCCGACATTATGTGGATCTGGACTCAAAAAATAAATTTTTCTCAGGACTTTTTGGGGTGCCTCCTACTAGAGGACATCATAATGAACAAAAAACGTTTATATTGTGTTGGGTTATTCCCAACAGGAGCAAAGCTACGGCCCACTCTGCATAGCCTCATCTCCAGCCATCTCCACCCATGTCCACCCATCTCCACCCGACATTATGTGGATCTGGACTTGAAAAATAAATTTTTCTCAGGACTTTTTGGGGTGCCTCCTACTAGAGGACATCATAATGAACAAAAAACGTTTATATTGTGTTGGGTTATTCCCAACAGGAGCAAAGCTACGGCCCACTCTGCATAGCCTCATCTCCAGCCATCTCCACCCATGTCCACCCATCTCCACCCGACATTATGTGGATCTGGACTTGAAAAATAAATTTTTCTCAGGACTTTTTGGGGTGCCTCCTACTAGAGGACATCATAATGAACAAAAAACGTTTATATTGTGTTGGGTTATTCCCAACAGGAGCAAAGCTACGGCCCACTCTGCATAGCCTCATCTCCAGCCATCTCCACCCATGTCCACCCATCTCCACCCGACATTATGTGGATCTGGACTCGAAAAATAAATTTTTCTCAGGACTTTTTGAGGTCTCTCCTACTAGAGGACATCATAATGAACAAAAAACGTTCATATCGTGTTGGGTTATTCCCAACAGGTCAAGAGTTACGGGCTTCTCTTCATCAGAATACATCGTGGCATCTCCACCCATCTCCACCCATCTCCACCCGACATTATGTGGATCTGGACTCGAAAAATAAATTTTTCTCAGGACTTTTCGGGGTCTCTCCTACTAAAGGACATCATAATGAACAAAAAACGTTTATATTGTGTTGGGTTATTCCCAACAGGAGCAAAGCTACGGCTCACTCTGCATAGCCTCATCTCCAGCCATCTCTACCCATGTCCACCCATCTTCACCCGACATTATATGGATCTGGACTCGAAAAATAAATTTTTCTCAGGACTTTTCGGGGTCTCTCTCACTAAAGGACATCATAATGAACAAAAAACGTTCATATTGTGTTGGGTTATTCCCAACAGGTCAAGAGTTACGGGCTTCTCTTCATCAGAATACATCGTGGCATCTCCACCCATCTCCACCCATCTCCACCCGACATTATGTGGATCTGGACTCGAAAAATAAATTTTTCTCAGGACTTTTCGGGGTCTCTCTCACTAAAGGACATCATAATGAACAAAAAACGTTTATATTGTGTTGGGTTATTCCCAACAGGAGCAAAGCTACGGCTCACTCTGCATAGCCTCATCTCCAGCCATCTCTACCCATGTCCACCCATCTTCACCCGACATTATATGGATCTGAACTCGAAAAATAAATTTTTCTCAGGACTTTTCGGGGTCTCTCTCACTAAAGGACATCATAATGAACAAAAAACGTTTATATTGTGTTGGGTTATTCCCAACAGGAGCAAAGCTACGGCCCACTCTGCATAGCCTCATCTCCAGCCATCTCTACCCATGTCCACCCATCTTCACCCGACATTATATGGATCTGGACTCGAAAAATAAATTTTTCTCAGGACTTTTCGGGGTCTCTCCTACTAAAGGACATCATAATGAACAAAAAACGTTTATATTGTGTTGGGTTATTCCCAACAGGAGCAAAGCTACGGCCCACTCTGCATAGCCTCATCTCCAGCCATCTCTACCCATGTCCACCCATCTTCACCCGACATTATATGGATCTGGACTCGAAAAATAAATTTTTCTCAGGACTTTTCGGGGTCTCTCCTACTAAAGGACATCATAATGAACAAAAAACGTTTATATTGTGTTGGGTTATTCCCAACAGGAGCAAAGCTACGGCCCACTCTGCATAGCCTCATCTCCAGCCATCTCTACCCATGTCCACCCATCTTCACCCGACATTATATGGATCTGGACTCGAAAAATAAATTTTTCTCAGGACTTTTCGGGGTCTCTCTCACTAAAGGACATCATAATGAACAAAAAACGTTTATATTGTGTTGGGTTATTCCCAACAGGAGCAAAGCTACGGCCCACTCTGCATAGCCTCATCTCCAGCCATCTCTACCCATGTCCACCCATCTTCACCCGACATTATATGGATCTGGACTCGAAAAATAAATTTTTCTCAGGACTTTTCGGGGTCTCTCCTACTAAAGGACATCATAATGAACAAAAAACGTTTATATTGTGTTGGGTTATTCCCAACAGGAGCAAAGCTACGGCTCACTCTGCATAGCCTCATCTCCAGCCATCTCTACCCATGTCCACCCATCTTCACCCGACATTATATGGATCTGGACTCGAAAAATAAATTTTTCTCAGGACTTTTCGGGGTCTCTCCTACTAAAGGACATCATAATGAACAAAAATCGTTTATATTGTGTTGGGTTATTCCCAACAGGAGCAAAGCTACGGCCCACTCTGCATAGCCTCATCTCCAGCCATCTCCACCCATGTCCACCCATCTCCACCCGACATTATGTGGATCTGGACTCGAAAAATAAATTTTTCTCAGGACTTTTTGAGGTCTCTCCTACTAGAGGACATCATAATGAACAAAAAACGTTCATATCGTGTTGGGTTATTCCCAACAGGTCAAGAGTTACGGGCTTCTCTTCATCAGAATACATCGTGGCATCTCCACCCATCTCCACCCATCTCCACCCGACATTATGTGGATCTGGACTCGAAAAATAAATTTTTCTCAGGACTTTTCGGGGTCTCTCCTACTAAAGGACATCATAATGAACAAAAAACGTTTATATTGTGTTGGGTTATTCCCAACAGGAGCAAAGCTACGGCTCACTCTGCATAGCCTCATCTCCAGCCATCTCTACCCATGTCCACCCATCTTCACCCGACATTATATGGATCTGGACTCGAAAAATAAATTTTTCTCAGGACTTTTCGGGGTCTCTCTCACTAAAGGACATCATAATGAACAAAAAACGTTTATATTGTGTTGGGTTATTCCCAACAGGAGCAAAGCTACGGCTCACTCTGCATAGCCTCATCTCCAGCCATCTCTACCCATGTCCACCCATCTTCACCCGACATTATATGGATCTGGACTCGAAAAATAAATTTTTCTCAGGACTTTTCGGGGTCTCTCTCACTAAAGGACATCATAATGAACAAAAAACGTTTATATTGTGTTGGGTTATTCCCAACAGGAGCAAAGCTACGGCCCACTCTGCATAGCCTCATCTCCAGCCATCTCTACCCATGTCCACCCATCTTCACCCGACATTATATGGATCTGGACTCGAAAAATAAATTTTTCTCAGGACTTTTCGGGGTCTCTCCTACTAAAGGACATCATAATGAACAAAAAACGTTTATATTGTGTTGGGTTATTCCCAACAGGAGCAAAGCTACGGCCCACTCTGCATAGCCTCATCTCCAGCCATCTCTACCCATGTCCACCCATCTTCACCCGACATTATATGGATCTGGACTCGAAAAATAAATTTTTCTCAGGACTTTTCGGGGTCTCTCTCACTAAAGGACATCATAATGAACAAAAAACGTTTATATTGTGTTGGGTTATTCCCAACAGGAGCAAAGCTACGGCCCACTCTGCATAGCCTCATCTCCAGCCATCTCTACCCATGTCCACCCATCTTCACCCGACATTATATGGATCTGGACTCGAAAAATAAATTTTTCTCAGGACTTTTCGGGGTCTCTCCTACTAAAGGACATCATAATGAACAAAAAACGTTTATATTGTGTTGGGTTATTCCCAACAGGAGCAAAGCTACGGCTCACTCTGCATAGCCTCATCTCCAGCCATCTCTACCCATGTCCACCCATCTTCACCCGACATTATATGGATCTGGACTCGAAAAATAAATTTTTCTCAGGACTTTTCGGGGTCTCTCCTACTAAAGGACATCATAATGAACAAAAAACGTTTATATTGTGTTGGGTTATTCCCAACAGGAGCAAAGCTACGGCCCACTCTGCATAGCCTCATCTCCAGCCATCTCTACCCATGTCCACCCATCTTCACCCGACATTATATGGATCTGGACTCGAAAAATAAATTTTTCTCAGGACTTTTCGGGGTCTCTCTCACTAAAGGACATCATAATGAACAAAAAACGTTTATATTGTGTTGGGTTATTCCCAACAGGAGCAAAGCTACGGCCCACTCTGCATAGCCTCATCTCCAGCCATCTCTACCCATGTCCACCCATCTTCACCCGACATTATATGGATCTGGACTCGAAAAATAAATTTTTCTCAGGACTTTTCGGGGTCTCTCTCACTAAAGGACATCATAATGAACAAAAAACGTTTATATTGTGTTGGGTTATTCCCAACAGGAGCAAAGCTATGGCTCACTCTGCATAGCCTCATCTCCAGCCATCTCTACCCATGTCCACCCATCTTCACCCGACATTATATGGATTTGGACTCGAAAAATAAATTTTTCTCAGGACTTTTCGGGGTCTCTCCTACTAAAGGACATCATAATGAACAAAAAACGTTTATATTGTGTTGGGTTATTCCCAACAGGAGCAAAGCTACGGCCCACTCTGCATAGCCTCATCTCCAGCCATCTCTACCCATGTCCACCCATCTTCACCCGACATTATATGGATCTGGACTCGAAAAATAAATTTTTCTCAGGACTTTTCGGGGTCTCTCCTACTAAAGGACATCATAATGAACAAAAAACGTTTATATTGTGTTGGGTTATTCCCAACAGGAGCAAAGCTACGGCCCACTCTGCATAGCCTCATCTCCAGCCATCTCTACCCATGTCCACCCATCTTCACCCGACATTATATGGATCTGGACTCGAAAAATAAATTTTTCTCAGGACTTTTCGGGGTCTCTCCTACTAAAGGACATCATAATGAACAAAAAACGTTTATATTGTGTTGGGTTATTCCCAACAGGAGCAAAGCTACGGCCCACTCTGCATAGCCTCATCTCCAGCCATCTCTACCCATGTCCACCCATCTTCACCCGACATTATATGGATCTGGACTCGAAAAATAAATTTTTCTCAGGACTTTTCGGGGTCTCTCTCACTAAAGGACATCATAATGAACAAAAAACGTTTATATTGTGTTGGGTTATTCCCAACAGGAGCAAAGCTACGGCCCACTCTGCATAGCCTCATCTCCAGCCATCTCTACCCATGTCCACCCATCTTCACCCGACATTATATGGATCTGGACTCGAAAAATAAATTTTTCTCAGGACTTTTCGGGGTCTCTCTCACTAAAGGACATCATAATGAACAAAAAACGTTTATATTGTGTTGGGTTATTCCCAACAGGAGCAAAGCTACGGCCCACTCTGCATAGCCTCATCTCCAGCCATCTCTACCCATGTCCACCCATCTTCACCCGACATTATATGGATTTGGACTCGAAAAATAAATTTTTCTCAGGACTTTTCGGGGTCTCTCCTACTAAAGGACATCATAATGAACAAAAAACGTTTATATTGTGTTGGGTTATTCCCAACAGGAGCAAAGCTACGGCCCACTCTGCATAGCCTCATCTCCAGCCATCTCTACCCATGTCCACCCATCTTCACCCGACATTATATGGATCTGGACTCGAAAAATAAATTTTTCTCAGGACTTTTCGGGGTCTCTCCTACTAAAGGACATCATAATGAACAAAAAACGTTTATATTGTGTTGGGTTATTCCCAACAGGAGCAAAGCTACGGCCCACTCTGCATAGCCTCATCTCCAGCCATCTCTACCCATGTCCACCCATCTTCACCCGACATTATATGGATCTGGACTCGAAAAATAAATTTTTCTCAGGACTTTTCGGGGTCTCTCCTACTAAAGGACATCATAATGAACAAAAAACGTTTATATTGTGTTGGGTTATTCCCAACAGGAGCAAAGCTACGGCCCACTCTGCATAGCCTCATCTCCAGCCATCTCTACCCATGTCCACCCATCTTCACCCGACATTATATGGATCTGGACTCGAAAAATAAATTTTTCTCAGGACTTTTCGGGGTCTCTCCTACTAAAGGACATCATAATGAACAAAAAACGTTTATATTGTGTTGGGTTATTCCCAACAGGAGCAAAGCTACGGCTCACTCTGCATAGCCTCATCTCCAGCCATCTCTACCCATGTCCACCCATCTTCACCCGACATTATATGGATTTGGACTCGAAAAATAAATTTTTCTCAGGACTTTTCGGGGTCTCTCTCACTAAAGGACATCATAATGAACAAAAAACGTTTATATTGTGTTGGGTTATTCCCAACAGGAGCAAAGCTACGGCTCACTCTGCATAGCCTCATCTCCAGCCATCTCTACCCATGTCCACCCATCTTCACCCGACATTATATGGATTTGGACTCGAAAAATAAATTTTTCTCAGGACTTTTCGGGGTCTCTCCTACTAAAGGACATCATAATGAACAAAAAACGTTTATATTGTGTTGGGTTATTCCCAACAGGAGCAAAGCTACGGCCCACTCTGCATAGCCTCATCTCCAGCCATCTCTACCCATGTCCACCCATCTTCACCCGACATTATATGGATCTGGACTCGAAAAATAAATTTTTCTCAGGACTTTTCGGGGTCTCTCCTACTAAAGGACATCATAATGAACAAAAAACGTTTATATTGTGTTGGGTTATTCCCAACAGGAGCAAAGCTACGGCCCACTCTGCATAGCCTCATCTCCAGCCATCTCTACCCATGTCCACCCATCTTCACCCGACATTATATGGATCTGGACTCGAAAAATAAATTTTTCTCAGGACTTTTCGGGGTCTCTCCTACTAAAGGACATCATAATGAACAAAAAACGTTTATATTGTGTTGGGTTATTCCCAACAGGAGCAAAGCTACGGCCCACTCTGCATAGCCTCATCTCCAGCCATCTCTACCCATGTCCACCCATCTTCACCCGACATTATATGGATCTGGACTCGAAAAATAAATTTTTCTCAGGACTTTTCGGGGTCCCTCCTACTAAAGGACATCATAATGAACAAAAAACGTTTATATTGTGTTGGGTTATTCCCAACAGGAGCAAAGCTACGGCCCACTCTGCATAGCCTCATCTCCAGCCATCTCTACCCATGTCCACCCATCTTCACCCGACATTATATGGATCTGGACTCGAAAAATAAATTTTTCTCAGGACTTTTCGGGGTCTCTCCTACTAAAGGACATCACAATGAACAAAAAACGTTTATATTGTGTTGGGTTATTCCCAACAGGAGCAAAGCTACGGCCCACTCTGCATAGCCTCATCTCCAGCCATCTCTACCCATGTCCACCCATCTTCACCCGACATTATATGGATCTGGACTCGAAAAATAAATTTTTCTCAGGACTTTTCGGGGTCTCTCCTACTAAAGGACATCATAATGAACAAAAAACGTTTATATTGTGTTGGGTTATTCCCAACAGGAGCAAAGCTACGGCCCACTCTGCATAGCCTCATCTCCAGCCATCTCTACCCATGTCCACCCATCTTCACCCGACATTATATGGATCTGGACTCGAAAAATAAATTTTTCTCAGGACTTTTCGGGGTCTCTCCTACTAAAGGACATCATAATGAACAAAAAACGTTTATATTGTGTTGGGTTATTCCCAACAGGAGCAAAGCTACGGCCCACTCTGCATAGCCTCATCTCCAGCCATCTCTACCCATGTCCACCCATCTTCACCCGACATTATATGGATCTGGACTCGAAAAATAAATTTTTCTCAGGACTTTTCGGGGTCTCTCCTACTAAAGGACATCATAATGAACAAAAAACGTTTATATTGTGTTGGGTTATTCCCAACAGGAGCAAAGCTACGGCTCACTCTGCATAGCCTCATCTCCAGCCATCTCTACCCATGTCCACCCATCTTCACCCGACATTATATGGATTTGGACTCGAAAAATAAATTTTTCTCAGGACTTTTCGGGGTCTCTCTCACTAAAGGACATCATAATGAACAAAAAACGTTTATATTGTGTTGGGTTATTCCCAACAGGAGCAAAGCTACGGCTCACTCTGCATAGCCTCATCTCCAGCCATCTCTACCCATGTCCACCCATCTTCACCCGACATTATATGGATTTGGACTCGAAAAATAAATTTTTCTCAGGACTTTTCGGGGTCTCTCCTACTAAAGGACATCATAATGAACAAAAAACGTTTATATTGTGTTGGGTTATTCCCAACAGGAGCAAAGCTACGGCCCACTCTGCATAGCCTCATCTCCAGCCATCTCTACCCATGTCCACCCATCTTCACCCGACATTATATGGATCTGGACTCGAAAAATAAATTTTTCTCAGGACTTTTCGGGGTCTCTCCTACTAAAGGACATCATAATGAACAAAAAACGTTTATATTGTGTTGGGTTATTCCCAACAGGAGCAAAGCTACGGCCCACTCTGCATAGCCTCATCTCCAGCCATCTCTACCCATGTCCACCCATCTTCACCCGACATTATATGGATCTGGACTCGAAAAATAAATTTTTCTCAGGACTTTTCGGGGTCTCTCCTACTAAAGGACATCATAATGAACAAAAAACGTTTATATTGTGTTGGGTTATTCCCAACAGGAGCAAAGCTACGGCCCACTCTGCATAGCCTCATCTCCAGCCATCTCTACCCATGTCCACCCATCTTCACCCGACATTATATGGATCTGGACTCGAAAAATAAATTTTTCTCAGGACTTTTCGGGGTCTCTCCTACTAAAGGACATTATAATGAACAAAAAACGTTTATATTGTGTTGGGTTATTCCCAACAGGAGCAAAGCTACGGCCCACTCTGCATAGCCTCATCTCCAGCCATCTCTACCCATGTCCACCCATCTTCACCCGACATTATATGGATCTGGACTCGAAAAATAAATTTTTCTCAGGACTTTTCGGGGTCTCTCCTACTAAAGGACATCATAATGAACAAAAAACGTTTATATTGTGTTGGGTTATTCCCAACAGGAGCAAAGCTACGGCTCACTCTGCATAGCCTCATCTCCAGCCATCTCTACCCATGTCCACCCATCTTCACCCGACATTATATGGATCTGGACTCGAAAAATAAATTTTTCTCAGGACTTTTCGGGGTCTCTCCTACTAAAGGACATCATAATGAACAAAAAACGTTTATATTGTGTTGGGTTATTCCCAACAGGAGCAAAGCTACGGCCCACTCTGCATAGCCTCATCTCCAGCCATCTCTACCCATGTCCACCCATCTTCACCCGACATTATATGGATCTGGACTCGAAAAATAAATTTTTCTCAGGACTTTTCGGGGTCTCTCCTACTAAAGGACATCATAATGAACAAAAATCGTTTATATTGTGTTGGGTTATTCCCAACAGGAGCAAAGCTACGGCCCACTCTGCATAGCCTCATCTCCAGCCATCTCCACCCATGTCCACCCATCTCCACCCGACATTATGTGGATCTGGACTCGAAAAATAAATTTTTCTCAGGACTTTTTGAGGTCTCTCCTACTAGAGGACATCATAATGAACAAAAAACGTTCATATCGTGTTGGGTTATTCCCAACAGGTCAAGAGTTACGGGCTTCTCTTCATCAGAATACATCGTGGCATCTCCACCCATCTCCACCCATCTCCACCCGACATTATGTGGATCTGGACTCGAAAAATAAATTTTTCTCAGGACTTTTTGAGGTCTCTCCTACTAGAGGACATCATAACGAACAAAAAACGTTTGTATTGTAATGCGTTATTCCCACCAGGAGCAAAGTTACGGGCCACTTTTCATAGGAAGAAGTGGACAGTGATATCTATTCCTCATCTATCCTCCTATGGGTTCAATTCCGAAATTAAATCCTTCTCGAGACTTTTCGGGGTTCTTTCTACTATCGGGCACCATCTCGAACAAAAATCATTACTATTGTATAGATTTCCTTGCATCAGGAGCATCGCTGCGAGCTACTTTTGTTGAAAATGTTCAGACTGCTTTCCCCGTTCTCTGTCTCTAGTTGGAATATACAAAATCTCTCCTGACTTGTGGGAGTTTTTTTTACTTGAAGGCATAATATATAATCAAAACATACAATGCCGTGTTATTTGGAATTGCACACTATTTCTAAAAAAATTAATTCCATAAAAATAATTCAAAGACGTGGAGTTTTATTTTCAGTAATTATAATTTATTTAATAATACATAATCAGCATAATCATTTACTTTTTATTTAAGATTAAAAAAGTTTAAAAAGAAAAGAGACAGCATCATTCAAATGTTGAACAAAAAATGAATACATGTTTTTATTTTTTTAAATGGAATGCTTGGGATTAATTAGATAATTAATACTTATATTTACAAACGTGCTGCATAATAATTCAATGGAAGAACTTTCAAACAATAATGATAATTGTTTATTATTATACTCATTATTATCGTTATTAGCACAAAAATTCGTATTTATAAAAACCCGCACATTCCATTGAATTAAACATTATAACAAAAAGAAAAAAATTCTGTTTCGATGATTTATCCATGATTTCAATCGAATTCAACAATTTAATATTTTTGAATGGCTCTTTTTCTTCTTCCATTGAGGAAAATAAATATGACATTTACAATTTATCAAAATTTAAATATTTAAACGCTTATAAATGCTTGGTTCTCGTAAATGAATCTTTGAGCTCATTTGTAATTAACAAAAAAAAATTTCACGTAAAAAAAATAAAGTTAATTTTGAGTGTAATAAAATATCGTACGAGCCTTAATTTAATAGTCGTAATAAATCGGTGAATATTGTTTACAAATTTCCAGTCAATTGTCAATACAATGAGGTACAAATAATTGTTTTAATGTTTATTGTTTTGTGTGTCATTGTGAGTTAATATCGATGTTGGCTCGTCATGTTTTTTCTTTAATTGTTAATTATTTATGCCATCCGGATACTCTGGATAATTTGAAATACAGCTGGAAAAATAACAAACATTTAAATTATAATCATAATTATATTTGTTAAGTAAATAAAAATTAAAATAACAAACATCTTGTTTGTGTCAGCCGACATAAAGTTATAAATTAAAATACTGACAATATTTATCAACATTTTTATTCCAATTATTTTTCAAGTCAAAAAAATTCTAATCACCGGCTATTAAATTAAAAATATTAATTATCTTTAGGTCATAAGATAATTATAACTCTAAACTTTATCGAACGATAAAGTTTATGCTTCAATTTAGAATTTTATTGATTTTTTATTCTGAGAGTTGCTGTAAAATAAATCACGTCGGTGTAATTATTGAAAATTACCGCTTACATGCTACGAATAAAAATCAACGGTATCTTGCGGATCTTCCCTCGCAAATTTGAATCACGGTGGAAACACGGTGGGTTTGTTCCATTTTACCACTGTGATTACGCGGTGTATCCACCGTGATTCCAAGGTGGCTTGACCACTGTGTATACACGGTGTTTCCACTGTAATTACGCGGTGGATACACCGTGGAACCACGGTGGTGAAATAGCACAAAGCCACCGTGGAATCACAGTAGATATACTGTGTGTACCCGGTGGTGAAATGGAACAAACCCACCGTGTAACCATAGTGGATCCACGGTGTTTACACTTCCACGGTGTTTCCACCGTGATTCAAATCTGCGAGGGTTGGATTTATCTAAATAGGCATTTTTAAATTTTTACTCTACTTATTAGGGGTTATCAGATATTTTCGGCTGGGTTTTTTTCAGAAACAAAATCTCTCAATACAAAACACAGACCGCACCTTGATGCATTATTGTCTAATCTACCCTGATTAAAAAAAGCAATTTAAAACGATTTGCAATGTTGAATGCCCATAAGAAGAGGGATTAAAAAGTATTCAAGGTATTCAAGAGCATTAAAAATTATTTAAAATTTTTTATTTCGAATCGTTTTGAATCGCTTTTCTTAATCAGGGTAGCGAAGTGCGCTTTAATTGATTCATAATATTCGTTTGCTTAAGAGAAAAACTCGGCTAAAGTTTCCATTTACTGCACAAGTGCTACAAAGATAGTACTGTTCGTAGACTTGAGTGTAATAAAGAGAAAAGTGCGAACCCCTGTTATGTTTCATTAATTAATTTAAAAATTTATAAAATTTCCAATCGTCAGCTACATTTACCCTCATAATTTAAAAATAAAAATTACCTGATCCACAGACGACAAAGATGAACAGAGCAAGTAGCCAAGGTCCTACTGGTGATCCTTCTTCTTGTGGTTTCTATTAAGCAAATAAATAAAAACAATTAATAATAATATATCTGATCATAGTTATTATTTACTAACGAATAGATGACCTAATTACTGGTAATTAAACTCCCGATGTATTTTAGCTACCGGCCAAATTAATTTCCAACCCACGTCCCATATCGTAAAAAAAAATCCTGACAGTCCCATGCAAAAATTCCTAGATATATTTTTGTCACGGGGCATTATGGTCATGGGATTTGTTTCCATGTGATTTTTCAACCGGATGTCATTTTCGGAGGCATAAACTACTGGGAATTCATGACCGGTTCGCATATTTTAATAAATAAAAGTCCGGCAGATTAATAATTTTAAAATATCATAAATTATTCATGATTAAAATCAATGAAAAAATAAAAGTAAAACGTGTTATAACCTAACATTCAAATTAGTTAAAAAACTGATAAAAAAACACAAAATAATGGGAAATAAATCGACAAATAATTGAGACTACATCATAAAAAATAAAAACCAGTAATAAAATCTAAAAAAAATGAAATATTTAAATCGACAGATGACAACCAGCTGTTGAGCATCATCTTCGGCAAGTACTGATAGACAGACGTAATTCTGATAATGTTTTAAAAAACTTACCGATGATTTAGGAACATTACCACGTAGTGTAATGTTCTTGGTTGCTTTTTCGTTAGCAATGCGCATTCTTTGTTTTGGTGCCATTATTATAATTTAATTATAAATAAATAATTTATTAATTTATAAAACAAACAGTTAAATGGATAACAATTATCCGATTTGAATGAAATATGTACACTGGTGTCTGTATCTACGGCAACTGATTGTTCTTGTCTTCTTGCGGTTGTTACTCTCTCCTCTTATTGGTTTCCGAACAAATTCTTATATTAATTTTTACCCTGTCCTGTATTATTTTATCTCTCGTCGTTGTGATTGTGATAAATTTTCGTAGGCTTTAGTGACGTTTCAATACCACGATAAATTTTTTTGACGTAAGTGTGTTTCCTGTATTGCGATTGGTCTATTTTTTGTTGATGTTCAAATCTGCGCAAACGTAAGCGCAGTCGCACTGACACGTTCTCACTAAAATGTTTACGTCGGCCAACTTATTCTCCACGTTATCACTACGTTAATCAATTACATGTATCATTATTATTATTATTATTATTATTTAATTATCATTATTATAATTATTAATTAATATTTTGTCATGATTTTAAAATCAAAGTCATGCGCGGCGAAATTTAAAAATACAAAACTTTAACAACTTGCCGACCAAAAACTTGTTTTTAATTCCCAAATTTTATATTAATTAACTAATTAGTTAATTAATTAATTATTTAAGAAATTAATTAGTACCGGAGTAATTAAAAAAAATTAATTTTAAAAACTCTACAACGTAAGTCAAATTGAGTTGAAAAATTTTTAAATTTTAAAATAAAATTTTTAAATTTTAAAATAAAATTTAAAAAAAATTTTATCAATTGTATGAAATAATTAATTTAATTAATAAGTATGTAATTAGTATGGGTATTTTTATTAATAAAATAAAATTTCTAAAAGTAAAGCGAGATAAAAAATAATAAAAACGACAGTAGAGTCATCTTGGATGATTCAAGTAGAAGTAGACAAAATAAATTTTCAATAAAATGTAAACACAAATTTGAGTACTGACTAGAAATTTAAAAAATAAGCATCTAGAATTATGGTATTTATATTTAAGAATTTAAATTATCAACCAAAGCTTTAAGTAGTCAATTAAAATAAATCAACGAATTAGCAAAGTATAAAAAAAATAACAATAAAAATGCCGGGTCATAAACAATCAACAGAGGGATATTTATTTGGAGTTTGTGGTGTCATAGTGCACTTAATTATTTTATGGGGTGTATTGGATGCTAATTTTTATTCTCCAGTATTAAATGACTTGCCATCAGTTAAACCTCTCTCAGGAGCACCTGCCAAACGTTTGTTTTTATTTGTCGCCGATGGAATGCGATACCGAACATTCAGTTCTGAGCCAGCGCCTTTTCTCAAGTATTCAATCTCTTCTTTATTTATTTCCAAAGCAAGTAGATGATATATTAAATCAATTTGTTGTCTAGAAACATCATCAAGACACAAGGAACATGGGGCGTGTCGCACACAAGAATGCCGACAGAGTCACGACCTGGCAATGTAGCGATAGCTGCTGGTCTTTATGAAGATCCGAGTGCTTTGTTCAAAGGCTGGAAGGAAAATCCAGTTGAGTTTGACTCAATATTTAATCAGAGTACGGTGTCATGGGCTTGGGGAAGTCCTGATATCATTCCAATGTTTGTCAAAGGTATTAATCATAAAATTATACCCAGCTACAGTAGGGTGGCCCAAAAAAACTGACTATTTTTTTTTTTTCGAGTCTCTAATGAAAATTTGTTAGTTTAAGATGTTTTAAGAAGCCTCTCCAAAAATCAGCTCAATCAAAAATTTTCAAGAGGTCGCTCACGAATTTCGAAAATATAAAAAATGATCGAAATTCGGTTTTTTTGTTTCTGAATTTTTTCTTCCTCGTGGCAGCAATATTTTATATCTGTATAATTGTGACTGTGTTGAAAATTTCAGCCCAATATTTAAATATTTAAACGGCGCTCAAGAATTTTGAATATTAACTGATAATATGTAACTAATACTTTGAGTTAGTTTTTGTATTTTTTTATAACTCAATTACTGTCATTTCACTGAAATATAACTTTTGCATAACCGAAAATATACAGGACAGTCTTAAACAATAAAGTTGGGTAAGTTTTGAATCAGCAAAAAAACCGGAAAATTGAATTAAAAAATAAGAAAGTATATAAATAACTTATTATTTCTATTTCTCGGGTTGTACTTTTATTCATTATGATACAAATTGATGGTAAAAAAATTGAGAAGGTTTATTATTGACATTCAAGGGTCGCTCGAAAACGTCCAAGAGACAGTACTCGGAAACATTAAAAATTCTTGAGCGACGTTTAAATATTTTAATTTTGAGCTGAAATTTTCAGGGTAGTCATGATTTCATAAATATAAACTATAGCTGCCACGAAAAAGAAGGAATTTAGAACAAAAAAATCCGAATTTCGATCATTTTTGATATTTTCAAAATTCGTGAGCGACCTCTTGAAAATTTTTTATCGAGCTGATTTTTGGAGAGGCGTCTTAAAACATCTTAAACCAACAAATTTTCATTAGAGACTCGAAAAAAAAAATAGTCGGTTTTTTTGGGCCACCCTTAGCTACAGTCATATTTTATTTAAAAAATTTAATTTATTGCGCTAAAGGAAGTCATTCAAATGTACACGGCGACAGTTATCCGGCAGAATGGCAGGACTTTGACAAGGCTTCCAATTCTCCAATAACCCTAGACTCGTGGGTTTTTAAAAAGTACTTCGAATGGCTGGACAAAGAAGCAGTGACGATTAAAAACCAAAAGGGAGTCGTGTTGTTCTTCCATTTACTCGGTTGTGATACTGCAGGTCACGCCAGCAAACCCCATTCAAAGTATGTCCAGTTGCTATTGTTTATTATTTATTAGACAGATCTATTTTATTTTTATCATCACAGACAATATTGTGCTTTGGATTCAGAGAATATAAAGACAACTTGAAGTTCGTCGACCAGAAGATCAAAGAAGTTGTGAAAAGTGTTGATAACTTTTTTGGAGACGGTCGTACCGCTTATGTATTTACTGCTGATCATGGAATGACTGACTGGGGCTCACATGGCAGTGGCTCCGACGACGAAACTGAAACACCTTTCATTGCTTGGGGTGCTGGTGTCAATCATCTTCCAGGTCGTCGTGATATTGACCAAGCCGACATTACTCCTCTGATTGCATCACTTCTTGGAATTTCAATTCCTACTAATAATGAAGTATTACTAGACCTATAAATAATAAATTTAAATCAAATTTATCTAATAATTAATCAATCAATTAATTAATTAATTGTAGGGAGTACTACCAAGATTATATTTACAATCTGGTAATCAAGAGTACGGCGCACGTGCTTTATTAAATAATATAAAACAATTACTGAACCAAGTTAAGGGAAATCGTTTGGTAGCAAGTGGAGAAGGTTCGTCGTACTCTAACTGGCGGGAACGCGAGCTGGAAAAAATGATTGAGAAAATTGAAAAATTGCTCCATGACAATAAAGTCGTTGAATCTATCAGAGTTGCCGAAGAGACTGTAAATAAATGCAAAAGTGTTCTGCATTACTACCGACAGTATCAAAAAAATCAGTTGATCGTCTACTTGACTTTGATGTGGCTCGGATGGATTGTTTTGTTGGTTTTAAAAATAACCGGGACACCACGAAGTCATCTGACAAATTACAAAATAAAAAGCGCATATCACACAGTACTTAATATAAGTTTCATAGCCGCTGTGGTGATACTGATCGTCGAGCATCTTGGTAATCTATTTGTATTTGTATTTTATTTTATTTATTACGATAATTAAATAATTAAATTTTTTTAAATTCAGTGTCAGGTAGAAAAGATTCCCGAGTTATTTACTATGGCATAGCGGCATTTATATTTATCTGGCTCGGTTGCTGTGCTGCGATGGTACTGGTTCCAGTTTATCACGTCAAAAAAAATGAATCATTGAGAATAATTATCGGCGGTACTGTTTTATTATTACTGACAATGTCTGCTGGTTTATTTAACAAATTATTCTTTAGTTTGGCGATGGTAATAACAGCTGTCATGCAGAAATTAACAATTAAAAACACTGATAAGCTATTAATCTTAACGGCTTTGGCGCTTGCTATTTATCCGGCGTTGCCTACTGTAAAACCAGAGCCCCAGACTGGGATAGTGTACGTACAAATAATTATTATACATTTACAAAATATTTATTGGGATCATCGGTACAGGCGATTAAATAATTTGTCGTTAATTGTGCAGGCTGATAAGCGTGGCCGTGGCAGCGGTGGGTTTAGTGATACACAATTTGCCCTCGCATATATTAGTAATCGAATTGATACGGCTGTCACTCACCACGTTGATATTAACGGGTGACATTGACGGCAGAACGGGATTGTCGTGGATTATTTTAGCCACCAGTCCGATCAGTATATTTTTGCACCCAGCAGATGACGTTAAAAAAAGACTGACTGGTGTAACTTACGGGCTATTTAGCCCTTTGGTGCTGCTGTCAGCTTCCTACGAGCCTCAAGTTTTTTTACTGCTTGCGGTTCATTTGATGAGACTCCTGGACAATGACAATAATGAGCAAGAGTTGAAAGCAACTGGACACTGCAGGAGATCATTGAGTCCGTCAGATCTCGTCACGGCTGCTTACTTAGTAATTTTTATTTTGAATAATTTAATTTAACTTAAATATCAATTTTTAATTTAATAAATGACGTATGTTTACAGATGCTGTACATACTGCTGTCATTTTTCGGAACAGGAAACATGGCGAGCATCAGTTCATTCGATCCGATGTGGACGAAGCATTTCATCACACTCTTCTCACCTTTCACGATGTCCGCATTGATTTTGCTGAAACTCGGGATTCCATTAATTCTAGTCGGATGTGCGAGCCGCGTGCTCGCGTCATCCTCAATATTTTTAGCAGTTTTGCTGCTGGGTGACTGTCTGTCTCTGCCACTGATGTTCACTGTTACGGCTCAAGGCAGTTGGCTAGACATAGGAACTGCAATAAGTCGTTACACCATCGCAGTGACACTTCCGTGTCTCTTTTTAATTCTCTACCATCTCTCATGTCCGCTGATGACTGTTGACTTTTCTTCGCGAAAGACTATGAAGAAACATCTAGTTTAGGTTTTATTTAAATAAAATTATACTCAGACTTTTAATTTATAATTATTTTTTTTTATTTAATTATACATAGTTTATTACATACATAGTTTATTACACGATAAATAATTGTTTAAAAAAAACAAAACATATAAGTTTAAATTAAAATTTAAATTCTTTGTATTTCTTGGATGATTTTGTTTCAGATTGTCCTTGCTGGCGCTTCCGTTTGCTCTGTAACAAAAATAACAATAAAAATTAGTATAATTTAAAAAATATTTGCAAATATATATATGAATGAATAAATAAATAAATACCTTTTGTCGTTGCACGTGATCTTGCAACATGTCCGACAAGTCTTCGCGTCTCAAATGGGCTTGTCTAGAGCGCATGGTCTCTTCGTACCTCGAAGCCATGGCTTCAGAATCAAGATCAAGTTCACTGGGATCAAGAGCAACTTCAACAGTTCCGTCTTTTTCGACTCGTGATTCGGAAGCCGAGCCGCTCATACCTCGTCGAGCAGCAGCAATAACTGACGGCGGTGCTTGACCACCAGCTCCAGTCATATCGTAGACATGAGTGCTGCCCATCATGCTGGCACCTAATCCTTCAGTACGGCGTTCTTGCAGAACTGTGTACAATGCCGGTGTATCTCCACCCTCCATTTCACTCTCAATCTTCTTCTTCCTCAGCTCGATCGTTTCCGGAGTCTCGAGACCCGCGGGAATAGAAGCAATGCCACTGGGAGTGATGAGTCCCTCGGCACCAGGAGTAATAAGACCACTGCCATCGGCGTCGACATCTTTGCCGTCTCCATCGCCCTCGCCTTCCTCACCGTCTTCATCCTCGTCTTCTTCGCCCGAAGATTCAGACTCCGGCTCTCCCCACATTCCGCGATCAACTTCCTCGTCCATGATGTCACCACCAGGGGGTCTTGCAACGCCAAAGACATCTCCGTAAAGTGGTCTACCAGTCTCGTCGACTGGTGGTTTACCCCATCCACCAGCATGGTATCCAAAAGCACATCCCTCTGGTATCGGAGCATTGAGTCCAGGAATTTTCAAATTCGGATAACTGGGCGGTGGTCCATAACGTTGCATAGCAATCAGCCATGGAGGAGGTACTTTATGACAATTAGGACCAACCGGCATACCCAGAGCAGTCCTCAGTTCGTCAGACAACTCACCAGGTTTCTTTTCTTTCAGCCTCGTTTCAAATTCTTTACCCTCGTAATACAAATCACCGTGAATGGTCATCCTGGGCTTTGTTTGCCACTTGAAGAATGCATCATGAAGTTTCTGATAGTCTATATCTATTTTTCCCAACTTAGGCCTCGCTCTTTCACGCATTTTTGCCTTCAGAGTACGTCCGTCATCTCGTTCTTGAAGACTTGCTCGCATCTCCGTAATACCCGTACGTTTTATAAAGTCCGGAAGATCAAAAGGCGGTTTCTCAATACCTCTTTTGCCCTGCAAGTACTTTCTCTTGAAGCACCAGTGACGTGGAACTGGTACCGTATTTCTGTGTGCTTTTAGTTGGACTAACAGCTTCGGGTCACGAGCAGTTACATCGTGCATCTCGACGACATCCGGTCTACCAACAAGTTGTTTCAATTCAGCAACACTCAGACGATTCAAACGTTTGAGTTTTCGCTTTGACAATCTTGGAACTCCGTTTTCAGTCAGTTGATTCTGCTGCTGCGGACCACCGTCGTCGTCAAAATCATCGAGTATCGGTACTTTACTTGGTACCATCAATACTGGGGATGGATACTGTCCATTAGCTTCACCTTTATCTTTATCACCAGCCGCATCAGG
The DNA here is from genome assembly GCF_029852145.1 of Microplitis mediator. Taxonomy (NCBI): domain Eukaryota; kingdom Metazoa; phylum Arthropoda; class Insecta; order Hymenoptera; family Braconidae; genus Microplitis; species Microplitis mediator. The sequence goes on along the minus strand of NC_079978.1, from coordinate 1,132,752 downwards.
CTCTACAATACGGAAAATCTCAAATACTCTAGCAAACTGACGATACATCGGCTCTAAATCAGTAATTGTTGGAATTTCTTGAATATACTCGACCTCTGGTGCATCTGAATCACCAGCAGAGTTTTCAATATTCTTCGATTTCTCCATAATAGAAATTTTATTATCAGTGTGCTTCTTCTTCTTCTTCTTTTTCTTCTTCTTCAGTGTTTTATTATTAGATTTATTATTACTGTCAGCTTTTTCAATGACAGTACCGCCATTTTCCGACACAAAGTCCATTGGCGTCTCATCACGAGTAATTATCTCACGCGGCGGAGATGTACCAGGTACAGAAATCTCATTAGGGTCCGCACCAAGTTCTTTAGCACGTTCATTTTTGAATGCCAACGCTTGCTCAAGTGCGGCCGGTAATTTAACCTCTTCGTCTTCTTCATGCTCCTTTACAGGATCTGGTGCTCCGGGATTCTGCTGCATATCCACCGGTATTGGTAATTTTAAACTCAGCAAGCTTGGTAATGTTTTCGGCTGATCACCCATTGCGACAAACTGAAATCACGACCAAATATCTGCAATAAATAATTTAATTTTTATTTTTAACATCAGCACAAATTACTAGATTTTTATCAGATAAAAAAAACTTACCGTACACGATTTTTATATAACAATAAGTATTGTTTACTTAAACACAATTGTTTATTGAACTAATATTTACTTTTTACACCAGCAACGATCAACGTATTTAACTTTTCGAGGTTAGACCTCAATTGACGACACCCCTAGGACAGTAAATACAATGGTTGTTTTCTACAGTAATGACCGCCTTTATGACTGTAATTACTATTGTCGTTTTCTACAGTAATTATGGAAATGCATCTTTAGGAGGAGGCGTCACCTGGTGAAGTCTTTCATAATGATGTTTATGTTCCCGCCAAAATATTCAAACTTGTAAACTCATCAAATTAAAATAAAAAATGAGTGTGAATGTAGCAGACATCAGATAAATTAAAAATTACACCGGCACACAAAAAAAAATAAGTTCTCTGTACTTTTGACGGGACCGATTTATTCCCATGTATTTTGACCCGCTGAATCTGAATCCGAGGTCCGTTTAACCCGTACACCCTCAGATTTTTAGAAAACTTTAAAAAACCTCAAAAATACACAAAATCGACCGTTTTTTAAATTTATAAATTTTTTTAACCCTAACTAAGCATGATTTTTATGTATTTCGGTCCTCCACATACTAACCTGAAGTTTGTTTAAAACATTAGCCATTTAAAGTCTGAGTAAATTCCAAAAAATCCCGAAAAATTGCAAAAAAGCAAAAAGATTCTTAGTATTGTGATGAAAAAAATTTTTTGAAGCATATTAAAATTTTTTTATGTTTTAGGCCAAAATATTTTTTATATATATATCACAGATCGAACAATATGATTTCTTCTATTTATTTCGATTTAAAAATTGATTTTTGTTATACCAAATTTTATTTTTTTCGATTTTTTGGGAATTTTTGCCATTTATTTAAAATTTTAGAGATATCTAAGCCATGGGTGTTCGATAATTATATGTGACAGATAAACATACATGAAAATAATTATTTATTTAGCCCTATAAAATTTTTTTCATCACAATACTAAGAATTTTTTTGCTTTTTTGCAATTTTTTGGGGTTTTTTGGAATTTACTCAGACTTTAAATGGCTAATGTTTTAAATAAACTTCAGGTTAGTATGTGGAGGACCGAAATACATAAAAATCATGCTTAGTTAGGGTTAAAATAATTTATAAATTTAAAAAACGGTCGATTTTTGTGTATTTTTGAGGTTTTTTAAAGTTTTCTAAAAATCTGAGGGTGTACGGGTTAAACGGACCTCGGATTCGGATTCAGCGGGTCAAAATACATGGGAATAAATCGGTCCCGTCAAAAGTACAGAGAACTTATTTTTTTTTGTGTGCCGGTGTTATTAATAAAGTGAATAATTAACAAAATTAAATTTTTAAAAAATGCGCATTTGAAAAATTTTGAAATTAATAAGTGCATTTTTTACAAATATGATTTTTTAAATTATTTACTCTATTTATTTATAATTTTAAATTTTTCTGATGTCTACACTCAAACTCATAAATAAAAAAACTATTGTCCGAATTTGCTAAAATTTAGAAAATAAAAAAAGAGATAATTAATTATAACATGATTTCATCATGAGAGTGAATGTAGCAGACATCCGACAAATTTAAAATTATAAGTAAATAGAGTAAATAATTTAAAAAATGATATTTACAAAAAATGCACTTATTAATTTCAAAATTTTTGAAATGCGCATATTTTTTAAATTTAATTTTATTAATTATTTACTCTATTCATTAATAATTTTTAATTTGTCTGATGTCTGCTACATTCACACTCATAATTTCATCATATTAAGTGCATTCGACTCCTGATATACATATTAAATAAAAGCTCCAGTTATTGAAATGCATTTTAATGTCTACGGAATTTAAAATTTTCTGAGAGGTCACAGACTTCGATTTTCTTTTATTATTAAAAATGAATTTTCTGAAATTCTATACATTGTAAGATAATATTCAAATATTTATGACGTTTAAATTTCAGAGTTTAGTAAAAAGTTAAATATAATAAAAGTCAATAATTGAATCTTTCAAATTAAAAAATCTCATGTGAACCAGCAACAGAAGTCTCCGACAAAATTTATTGTTTAAAAATTTAGAGCATAAACAAAAAGCTCACGGACTTGAAAAAATTTTTCTGTAATTTTTTATAAAATTTTAGAACCTCGTGGCGAAAATTACCAAAGGTTTTCTGCTAAAATTTATGAATGATAAATATAAAAAAATAAACAATCTGCAATACTGGAATTATTTTTATCAAACTGTAATTATTAAACTTTCTTAAATAAAATACATTAAATAATTAAAAAAAAAAATATTTTCATGCAAAATAATAATATAGGTGGACACAAAAAAATTAAAAACTATTTAGAATTTACATCTTCATCATCGTCATTTATAATAATAATAATTTTACACAGTTGGATGGGAATTATCTATAAATTTAAAAAGGGATGAATGAAATACATTCAGAGCGATGCGTATGTTTATTTATTATGGTTACGACGGAAGTCACCAAAATTGAAAATTTAATAAAAATATTCACAAAATGAGCATTCTCATATCTCTCTCGCTTTCTTTCTCTCTTGTTCTCTCTCTCGCTCTATCTTCCGCACAGTGATGAATTTCGTACATTGTAATTGTTGACTTATTCAAATTTATTTTATTTTAATTCTATTTATTCATTTACTTACGTACTAATTATTTAATCATAATTAACTTTATCTCTCATGTACTTTTAATAAATCATGCATTCGTATCATCACTCACATTAATTAATTAATTAATTAATTAATCAATCAATTAATTAATAATAGTAACACTTAAAATGTGACTGCAAGAGCGTACACACCAGTGCGATTTGTTTTTATTTTTTCTTCAATTAATAAATCCATCAAATCATTAAAAAAAAAGAAAACATCGTGCTCTTATCCACCGATTTATTTTAAATTAGCAATCAGTGTAATTATTATTTATGCATGTACTTAATTTTTGTGTACACAATCGTTACTTGATTAAAAACTTTTTTTTTCCATTTTATTTTTTAATTTTTTTCCACTTCATCCATTTTTACTTTTGTTTGTTATTATTATTATTTTTTTTAATATGTACATTTTATTAATATTAATAATAATAATTATAATAATAATAATAATTATGATTAATAACAACAATAATTAATTAATTAATTAATACCGATAAAAAATCATGATTTTCATTTTCATGGTGAATGACTCGATTTGTTAATCATATTTAACTTTAACATTAATTCATATAATTTTAATATTTTTAATATCGCAATTGTCTCCTGCTTTACTTTTAATTCACCTTAACACGATAAAACGTGATGTGCAGTATCAGTGCAACGTACAATTATAATTACAGTAGACAAAATTATCATATTTGAGACATTTCGACAGTTTTATTACTATTATTTTTTCATATCTTCATAATCAATTGCTTTATTTTATTTTCATTATCATTTATAAGTCAAAATGTTTACGATTTCATTAATTTTTAATCGTTATTACGTTTAATATTTTAATTATTCTCTCTTAACCACAATTGTTTTTATTTTTTTTTTTATTTTTATCGTTATTTATAAAATATTCACTTGAAAAAATCCCCGTCGAACCACGACATCACACACACTCACACACAAATAGATCCATCCCACAGCCCACGACGATTATCGCGAATATCACTCTCAAATTCATTTTTTTTTGTTTTCTTAAATTTTTTAATTATCTTTTATCTTTGAGATTCGTATCGGCAACAATCACCGGCTAGTTATTTCTCAAGTATTACATTTATTTATTTGTTTAAACTTTAGTTCAGTTTTGTTAAAAACTTATGACCTGATCCTAATTATCATCGATTGACTGATACGTGGATAGCCCGGTTGTAAAAAAAAGTTTTTATAGTATATTTATAATATTTATATTTATATATATATGTATATATATATTATATTTCCCTCGTCTGTTTTTATTATTTTTACTTTTATTTTTATTTTATTCAGTCAAGTATAACGACCATACGAGAATCGTCATTGCGCGTCGTAGGCGCCCTTTGGGGAAAAACTGGAACCGACAATTTGCGCCATGGCTTGCGTGCAGCTCGCCGTAACTCCACTGAAGACAATGATCTCCTTTGCCTCCTGTTAATTAAATAATAACATACAAAATTATTAATTACAAGTATAAGACACAAGAGAAAAAAAAAATAATGACAAGTTTATTTCTCTTACTTCGCAAGATCTGTTGCCCTGAAGTAGACGTCATCGGGTGCATCTGACCATGTCATGACTTGTTTGCGCGCGTTACTCCTGGACAGAGCGACGCCGTGAGGAAAAGTGTGCGGATGCATGGCCCGTCCATTTAGTGGAGGTGCCAAGGGTACAATTGTCGGCGGTGTGTTGTGCTCCAGTACATGTTTCGGATGTAACTGTTGCGTATTATGCGCACGTTTCGCTGGAGGTGGAGCACCTGGTAGCCCTGCATTCAGGGCAATACCTGTAAAATAAATAATTACAATAATAATAACAATAATACTTGGTAATAATGATAGTAAATAAAAAATAATTGAGATATGAGTAATTTAAAATGGCTTCATTTAAGATTTTACCTTCATCCCAGTCGACATCCGAGTAGAAGCCAATAAACAGAGATCACATTCAATATGGAAATACGTAACTGTGATTTAAATATACATAATTGTGACGATACTTACCATCTGAACCGTTTATTTCTTCGAATGCTGGCCTGCTGCGTTTTAAAATAGTTTGTTGTGGCTGGATTGGTGGCTGAGGTTGAGGTGGCGTGGGCGGAAGTCTGTCAACTTCTGGTTTATTTGGTACTCTTTCATACAGAAGGCTACCATCTGAATAAAATATATTTTAAATATAGTTAATTATTTAATTCTGACCTCAAACAACATCAAACTGACTACATTTATCAATAAACATATATCTAGGTATGTCGAGGTGTGTACAAATATTTAAATATCAAGTCAAATAATTATGTTTTAATCAACTGTAAATTTATTAGAGTTATCTTGATAAGACCTTGTTGAATTATCATCAATAATGCTTAAGCTCTAGTTATCTATTTATGTGGATTTGTCTAGGTCTTTCTCTCTGTTTGTGACAAGTTATGTAGAGTAAAATGCTGATTGAGAGAACCAAGTTAAAGAATTGAATACACACCAGGTGCTTTGGGTGGTCTTGGGAACGAAACACGGTCAGGTTGTTTACGTTGTGCGGGTGCGGTGAGTATAAGCCAATCCCAATCGCCGGGTTGTCGTGGTACCGGATGGTCACCCAGTCTCGTGGCAATGTCAGTGACACGCGGACGTGGTCGTGGTCTCACAGCGCGTGCCAACAGTTTCAATTCAGCGGGACTCTTAGTGGCAAGCTGCGGTGACGCACAGAGGTGTCGCAATGGAGCGGCATTTACCGGCTGATGTGGAGCACGCGCAGCGTGACGAGTGCGCAATTGTGAGGCGCAAAGGCGTCGCGCTGCACGCGCTAATGCCGATGTACGGAGGTAAAACGCCGAGCGTGTCTTCATCACTGGTCTTGGTGATCCGCTACCACCGCCAATACCTATGGCACCGCTCCCACGTAAATCAACACCATGTGCACTAGCATAATGACGGCTTAGGTGGGCTTTAAGTTTGAATTCTTTACCACATGCAGGGATGCTACATCGGTGAGGTCGGTGAGCACCGCTTATTCCTTTGCTTTCTTCATCTGAACCCGCGTTGCTTCGTTTTCTATCCGAGTCGGAGTCGTCAATGCGTGATGGGACCTAAACAAAATTGTTCGTTTTATAAATAATTATTAATAATAATAATTAATATTATTTACGTACCTTTAATCCACCATATTTTTTCCAATATGACCAACAAGATTGACACAGTCGGCACTGCATGTGTGAAGGTCCCCATGCGTACCACTGTGAACTTTGAGTACCTTGACAGCTTTCACAAGGTTTACCGCCAACTCCCATCATCAAAATCCCACTGTTGTCACCAGTGATATTACCATTACTACTACCATTTAGCACACTAACACTCTTCCCATTACTACTATTGCTATTACCCAGAGGTAAAATAGTCGTCCCCGTAGGCGTACTTGCCGGTGTTTTGTTGTAGTTTGGTATATAAACTTGTTTCAATTTACTTTCAGCCTCAACAGCTTTAACTCTTTTTTGCTGGACATAGCGATCAGTCGTTTTCCACATGTAGTAGTATTCAATAACATTTTTAAGAGTCTTCCATGGCAGAAAATCTTGGCGTATATCTGAAAAATCTTTTCCATATTTATCAAGCGCCTCTTCAAATAAATTTGCCTCGGACGCACTCCATTCTTCCATTTCATCTCTACACAAAACAGGACCGGTACTGGGCACTAAGGACGACATTGCTTTAGCAATGTCGTAGTTGTGTCGATGTAGTGTGTCCATCGCGTGGAACTGTTACAAAAAGACACATCATTATTATTATCATCTATTCCATATAGTTATTTTTATAATAACAATTATAATAATAATACAAGTTCATTGTACTTACGAGGGTAATGTCTCGGGAGGCAGCAGCCGCAGACATATGTAACGACGGTTGTTTTACAGAGGAAGAGCAATCAAGTGCTCGGGCAAATGTTCCCACGGATCTACTGACCACAAGAAATTGGTCTATCTGACGATCCGTCAACGAGTGTCGGGGTGTCCACACCAGAGTCTCCAAATCTTGCAGTCTTCGTGGATCCGCTTCTTTTTCTGCTTGCGTTAACACTACGGGTGCTATTGAATCGGCCTGATATCTACTTCCAACTCTTATTTCACCTAAAAAAAATCGATTATCAATCAATAGACATTCTTTCACCTGAATAAAAATCAATGGTAATGACAGTGTGTTAAGGCCATTCTTAGACAGTGCCCCCCACTTTTTAAAAATTTTCAATGATTTTCAACTGTCATAAGCGTATCCAATTTTTATCAATTAATTAAAAAAAAATTAAAGCATTAATTGAAAAAAGGACAACGTAGTCGTAATTTCGCCGATGTATAGATTAAAAAAAAAAATTATTTACACTTGATATCAATTAGGAGTTAAGCAAAATTCGTTAAATAAATTTCAGTAAAATCGTCATGTCAATTTTATAATTCGAATTTTTAAACTTTGTTGGCTAAAATTTATTCAACAAATTTCGTTTAACTCCCAATTTATATCAATTGTAAGTAATTTTTTTTAAATTCTATATCTCAACAAAATCACGACTACGTTGTCCTTTTTTCAATTAACGTTTTAATTTTTTTTTAATTAAGTAATAAAATTTTAATACGGTTATGACAGTTGAAAGTTATTGCATATTTTTAAAAAGTGGGGGGCACTGTCTGAGAATGCCCTTAAGATTGTTTTTACAAATAAAAGGGATCTATAAATAATGAGTAAGCACCTTTATCGGCTAGTAAGGTACGCTGAGCTGGGTCAAATACTAAACAGTAGAAGAATGAATCCTCTTTGTTGAGATAGCTCAGAAGGGACTCAGTCTCGTTGAGTAGTGTCACGCAGCACTTCCCTCTGATGTGGGTGGCGGGCATCGTTTCGACTTGCCGCGATAGAAACAGCTCCCGGTGTTTCATTTGGTGACGTTGCTTTGTACTTAATTCGGCAACGCCGCCTGCACTGGCAACGCCTTCCTCCATCCCTGTATTTAACAATAAACATTTTTTTTATTTTTTCTAAATATATTATATACATATATACGAATATATACATCTACTCTTTTTTCTATTAACTATATACTGATTTTATTTAATTATTTTTTTTTTTTTCTTTTAATTGATACAGTACGTGCACTATAGACATGCGTGATATTGATTTTTGATTACAACGGTGCTGAAATATATTACACTACATTTAATAATAAATATAAATATATATATCTAATTCTATATATAATAGAATACTTAAAAAAAAAATATAACAACAGCTAATTTACATTATCATTGCGTTATAATTTCATGCGCCGCAATGAGACGATTTTTTTTTTGTTTTTAACGAAACTAATTAACGAAATGCGTTATTAAAAAATAAATAATAATTGTAATAATAACGAGACAGCGGTAACTACACAACGAAAATATACGAGCAAATATACTTTTTAATTAACTAACAAGAAAAAAGAAAAAAAAATAATACAATTTTCTATACATAAAAAAATAATTTTTATTTAATGAGAGACACCTCAGATTACTAAAGAATCATCTTTTAGCGCAGTTAGATTGTAAAGTAAGTGAATGAGATGATTAGATGAATGATGAAAAAAAAGCTATAGGATGTCAGAACAAAAGTAAATGTATCGGATCAATTTTAAAAAAATGATGCGATACATGTACAAAAGCAAACATTCTGTAGTTTTTGAATTGAAATGAGACAGAAATAAAAAAAAAAAATGTACGGATAGGCAAGTCTTCTGGCAGTGAACTCAAAGGCAGATGATCAAGCTTTCAGCCGAAAAATTGTTGTTTCTTTGGCCTTACAGTGAAAATGAATCAAAACTAATGACATTCACCAAGATTACAAAGATTTTTAAAAAATCTTACTGCTTGTTCAGTAGCCTGACATCATCATTGGTGTCTCTATTAATATATAGTTTTATGTATATAAATAAATAAATAAATTACTGAAACAACCAGCGTTTTAACTACTGAAATTAATGGGCGAATCGGTGAATCAAAATAATTATTACCACCAAGAAATAACAAAAAAAAACATATAAATTGATAAAGTAAAATAAAACGAAGCGATAAAATAAAAGAGATTCGCCATAAACATAAATAATAATTCCTATGACAAGAACAAGAGCAAGAGCATGATCGGAGGTTCTGATCAATTGCTGATCAATTTCTGATCACTCACCATGAGGCTCATGTGCCTCAGAAAGTGGTGCTTTAAGCCATCCACCTTTACCAGGACCTTTGTTCATCACTTTATGTCCAATTCCACTATCTTTACTAGTCATTTCCTTAGTTAGATCTGGATTCTCAAGTTTTTGACTCTGCGTGCTCGCAGGGGATTCAGACCTCTGCTGCTCCACGCTTGCCACTGTAATTTTTTTTAAAATTACAGAACAAACATAAAAACCTGACGCCACGGTTATTTTATCATTTAAATTATTTCTATTTAAATAAATAATTTATAATAACACGTTCAATTTAATAATAACCGAGTGTGGTGAAGAAAAAAAAAAATGATAAATAATTCGTAGCAAATAAAATAAAATACATAATAGATCGCGCGATAATTTCATAAATAAATAATTAAATTACTTTATTTTGGGATAAGATAGTAGAAATATAATATAAGGTGAATGACATATTAAAACCAGACATAGGTATTAATTATTCCAAAAAGTTAACAATGATAATAATAAAATTCAACTGTCGTTTAATTCCACGAGTGTCTACAAAGACAATATTAGAGAAAAGCAATATACATTTATAAATGTATATGTATATACAGAAAGAGAGAGATGCATAGATATAGATATATATTTGTACGATAATAGTAATAATAAAATAAAGCAGAGAATTCGGTGGGACTCTGAAAATAGTCGAAATGGCGTCCGGTTGCGAGAGCAGAGGAAAATAACGTCGCCAACGGCTTTGGACATCGAGACGCCGGTCGATTCTCCAAAACAATAGAGCCTCTCTCTACACCACCCTTTTCTTCTACCACCTTCTATTACTTCTCTACACCCTACACCCTATATCTATATATATGTATGTATATCCTGTCTCTCTTTCTCATTCGCATTTGTCGTGCTCTTCTCTTATATATACAAGCATACTCTCTTAAACTTGTTTTCCCTGGCATTCCAATCAACATCAAGTATCCTTTGCTGTTACAGTGAAATTGATCACGGAGTCCCAAAAGTGTGTGAAACTAATTTGTTACATGACTTTAGTTTTACTCACGTACAGATGTGTGTATGTGTTTTGAGATTGAGAGTTTGATTTGATGGAAAAGTATTATTACATGTATAATATGCCTGTATGTATGTATGTAGGTACGGTTGGTACGCCGAAGGGACGAAACGGACCTTTACTCCAATTGCGAGAAAATATCGTGAGAGCACCAGCGAAACCGGGCAGCTAGTTCAGGATAGGATAGTACAGCACCCGAGCTGAGGGAGTCCAAGAGGAAAGGGGAAAAAGGGAGCTCGGATGGTCAGAGGGCAGATGAGGAAGTGGAGGAAGAGGAGGATGAGGTGATAGAGAAAGAGGATGAGGCAAAGCAAATGCTTAAAATGAAGATGGCTAGTGCGGGGACCCCTTGGAACTCTCTCCCACTGGGTGGTCACCCTCTAAACCACCCTTCGGTATCTACCCGAACATATATATAGATATATGTATAAATACTATATATATACTTGTACGTACGAGTCTCCTGGCCGGTCGTATCGGGAGCGTATACATGAAACGATTCGGCCGCGTTTGTGTCTTGGTGTACGCTCTCTCGCTCAGTGAGCAAGTTTGTGCGCTACAAGTACGTATACGTGTGACACACACGCGTGCAGCCCCTGCGTCAGTCATTCATTTAGTTGGGGAGGAATGAGAGGAGCAGGAGCAAGAGCAGGAGCAAGAGGAGGAGGAGGAGGAGGTGGTGGTGCTGCTGATGGTGGTGGTGGTGGTAGAACCAGAGGCAGAGGCTGAAGCGAAGGACGAAGAGCAAGAGGGAAAAATGAGAGAGACAGAGTAAAAGGGGGAGGATGAGGTGGCGGTAGAGGAGCAGGAGAAAGGGTGGAAGGTTGGAAACTCGGTGGGTGGTGATGGGTGAAGAGGGCGAGAAGGTGGGCTGAAAAGGGAGACTGGGAGTTGGGTGAGAGAGAGTGTACCACCCTCTTTCCCACCCCAAGCAGATCGATACAACCCCCTTTCCGCTTTCCACCCACATCCCACCCCCCTAACTTTACTTATTATACGATCCCACCCCCGAATCCTCGCGTCTCATTATCTTTCCCGTTGCAGCTAGAGAGAAAGAGGAAAGAGAGTGCTTTTATATTGCAGACTCGTTTCTCTTTCTCAACTTTTTATTTATTTATTTATTTTAATCTTTTTTTTTTTAGTTTTTACTATTCTATTTTATACATGTGCATAGTTGGTTTTATCTTTTTTTCTTATTCTTACTCTTTATTGTGGATGTGTGTATCATTTATTTATTTATATCTAGTACTTTTAGTTGTTTATTTATTCAATAGAGAATTTAAACTTGAGCAAAAGACGCCCACGGTATATATGTACATATACATATATACATACACGCGTTTACGCGTGAAGAGTATCGCCAAGTCCCGGTGGTGGTTACACGCTGTGTGAACACACACCGGTCGCGTAACTGAGCGATACCTTTTTTCTTTTATATTTTTTTTTTTTTTGTATTACGTTTTGTTTCATATATTTTTCAATACTTTTTTTCCCCCTTCTCATGACTGTTACTCTTCGCCAGTTGCTACTGCCGCAGCAGCGGTGAAGAAGCTAAGAGCTTTACTTTTTTTGCTCTATATCGTTAGTTCAGTCAGTAAGGACATGGATCCAAGACTCGGTTCGAAAATAAATATTAAAATAAAATACATACATATCCATATACATACACGGTATAGTAAACAAATAATATAAAAAAAACTAATAAAATAGTGCGACTGTTTTTTTTTGGTTTTTATATGCGAGACACGAGACGCCACAGTTGAATTCAGAGGCGAGCTCAATTTCCGGGGTAAATATATTTAGGTATTTTTGTGCGCAAGACTGGCAGAATAGATAGATTTGTATGCACGCGTATCTTTCGATTGTGTGAGAATTTGTCGGCGCCATTTTGAGTACTTGAAATAGTTAATCAAAAAAAAATTTATCAATTCATTTACATAATTAAATAAAAAAAAAAAAAAAAAAAAAAAAACTATTAAGATTACCGGGCCCTAAATCTTGATAACTAGACATTAATATTGAAATTTAAATTCTGTCGTCGTCACTGTTGATTATTATACCGGATATAAAAGTCCGGTATTTGATTAATGATACACATACCATCTATATATATGTATATATATAGATATAGTAACTAGAGTAATAGTGTGGGAGCTTATGTTCCCATTTTACAATATTGACATCTTGACAAATAATTTGGGGTTTAGTATGATAACGTCACGAACAAGATGTAGGTGACACGTTGAGTGTACAACAACACGGTGTTAGATAAATGTTTACTCACACTGGTGCTTGTCTGCAAGCATAATCAAGGTCGAAGGTAAATCCCTCCGCCTGAAGAAGCACATCACCTTTGCTTCGACATTACCGCTGGCCGTCTAAAATTAATAACAAATATTAACTTATTAATTATCGTATAATAATATTATTATTTTTATTATCAATTATCAATAATCCTACTACGTTTTACTACAACGTCAATAAATTTATCTCTTTTACTTAAATATTTACATTATTCAATGAGTAAAAATAAAAAAATATCATTTTATCATCAAACTTTCTCTTACCTTATTTAATTCTTCTATCCTTCGTATTTGATAAGGAGACGTCGATGACGTTTCAAAGTACACATAGTCTGTAACAAAAAGAAACGGTACATAATTAATTTTAGTTTTTAATTAAAAGTTCATTAATTTTGTTTTCATTTTTCTCCAGCATCTACTGTATATAATATTTTTTCGAGATTCAGGTATCACAGAGATCACAAAAATACCCAGTGTAGAGTATAGACCGTAAGTAAGGAGACAAGGGCGAGAATGCGGGAATTAAAGTGAGACAAAGAATAAGAGAAATAACGTTAAGGGGAAACAGGTCTGCAAGGGGAGAGTACAAGATTTTATGGGCATAGAAATTCTATCCTTGAATAGAAGCTCTCGCTAGTTCATTTTGTGAGCATATCCCCGAGCAAATGCAAAGATGTGCGACGCTATGCTATGTACATTCAACAATCATACTTATATGTACATACATCTTTACCTCATATGACTTATATATCTATATATTTTTTTTTTTAATTTTTAATCTTATGCAAATACATAATATCCACCTCCATTTAAATACTTGGGAATATTTTGCCGCGAAAAAAAATATTTTAATTGTCTATTCATCTCGAGCATTGCCGAGGATAATAATTTATAAAGCTTAATAAAAAAAAAAAAATAAAGTTGATCGTCAGGTTAATGATAACAATGTTAGCGATGTAATTACAATGACGATTGTGTCCAAGTTTATAAGAAGCCGCGATAAGAGTTGGCAGCATAGTTATTATTATAAATTAAATTCTTTAGTTGCGGTAGTAATTTAGAGTAGAAAAAAATATTAAAAGTTTGACGTAGACACCTCGATATCAAATCATCTCGGGGTCTAAGGTTGATTCTAATAAAATTGGTAGTGACCTCACGGATTGGAGATAAAACCCTAGAGAATTTAATGACCATAAAGTACCCAGAGTAATGTAGAGTGTAGTGTTATTGTTAAAAGATTTAGTTTCTGTATCTTTGGATTACATATTTGGTAAAGTCGGTTTGGAGTAAAATAAATGTATACATGTGTGTATGTGTGTAGTGATGTGTTATACGTATGGGAAAAATGAGAAAGTGGTAAAAGACTGTAGAGTAGTGTCGTTGATCGGTGGAATCCATGGGTATGGATATCGGTCGAAGAATTAGTATGACCTGCCGGGGTAAGAGAGGAGCGCGGGAAGTTGTGTGTGGAGTTGGCCCGATACTACGAGGGAGAGAGCGAGGTGACCGGGGAAAAACGAACAGTCGAGGGAGTAGACGGGGGGGAACGTTTCAAAGAGAGAAAGACAGATAAATATACAAGTGAGTGAGTGAGTAAGTGAGTAAGAGTAAGAGTGTGAGCAGACGTACGGGACGGCAAGAAGGGGGACGCAGGGAGAAGATCCAGATGAGGAGAGGTAAGAGCTGGGGAACAGTCAGGGGGAAGAATGGGGACAGGGGACGCCATCGTGATGCCATTTGCAAACATTAATTTCTCGGTGGCTAATTAAAGTCGCCGAGTATCCAGTCATACAGACGAGAGACGACTGTCCATTGCTAGTATCTTTCCTGATGGATATATTTATATATATTTATCATACACCGGCCTTGTCCACGAGGATCCAGTTGCTCGCTTTGATGTCTAGTGCTCAATAATTACAGAAAAAAGTGTACATACAGTAAATAGATAAAATAACAATAAAGTAAAAAAAAACAGTGGTGAACTTTACCTCCCACCCGATACATGTTGGCCGTCATGTTGCTGGCGTCCTGTGCGGCGGCAGCCGCGAGCCCGAAATTTGCGCTCTCGTGGTTCCCGTGGCTCTCGTGGTATTCCGCCGGCATTGGCATGGGGTATCAGCCCTTATACTTATTCTTCTTTTTCTTCCTTCTCGTCTTCGTCCTCGTTTTTTTATTTATTTTACCAACTACTGCTATATATATTATAATTACCACACTTTTAACACTCTCCAGCAGCACCAACTTTAACAACGAGTATTTGTTTAAAGTCTACACGCGTCTTCTTCCCGGTGACACGTATCGCCTGGTAGCCGGAGCCCACTTGACTACCGCCAGGTTAGAAGGAGACAAAAATAAAAAAAAATGAAAATAAATAATAACACGAGGCCGTGGAGAAAAAGAGATTCTCCGTTCTCTAGGTATATTCTCTGAGATAATACCAAAGAAAGAGAGTCCCCAGAGAGTATTCTCTAGCAAAAAATATACAAGAAGAAGGAGAGAAAAATAAATAAAGTTTAATGAGTGTAAGAGTCAACACTTTACTGTGTCACACTCCATCGTGGTCGTTTGAGCCACATCGAGAGTGCAGCCGTATTAAATAACCCGCCAGCGTATTGTATGTATTTATTACAACTTACAACACTAAATACTCTACTCCATTTATTGTATTACAAATACCAATTGCCCACCACCCGTCGACGGTATTCCGTCGTCCGAGCACTTGTCCACACTACCGATTAACTTAACCAACTTTACTATTTTTTTATTTTTACTTTTGTAAATAAACAATTGTATTATTATTAATAACAACACTGTAGCTGTCTTGCGGCCCGCGCACAACCAAAAGCACTTGGTATTACACTCCTCTGGTTACTCTGCTGCTACTACTACTACTACTACAACTACTACAACTATAAAACTCGCCGCCTCCAACTACTACTTCTTCTCTTTGTTATTAAACACACGCGCTATTATTTAACGAATAATTTATTTAAATAATTTATAATTTATAAACTTAAAAAGTTTATTGTTTTAAAAAACAAGTTCACGTGTTTACCGCGAGCATCTTTTTAAAAATAAGATGACTCGTGGTGAATTAAATAACGTCCACGCGTAGTTATCAGTAGTGTGTTCTACGAGCGTCTGAGTGCTTGCCTCCGACCTCGCTCAACGGAACACCGCCATTTTAATTTCGCACTACAGCGCCGCCGACATGAGGGCCGAGGGAGCACCAGCGGCAGCAGCAACCGACAACGACGACGATGATCACGATCACGATCACTGACTACGACCAGGATCAAATCGACCCGAGTCTTTCTGGGCTGGTTTACGCTACCGCTGATTATTAATCTATTTATTTATTTATAATACAACTTACAACTATCCACCTTTTCAAGACACCATCAAACTACCCCACGGTGTCTGTCGACAATGTACCCAACAATCTATTCAAAATTTATTTAACTCCAGTAAACTGTACACTTTGATATATTTTTAAATTTAAAAACTCTGGTTTTTTCACTTATTTTTTTATTTAAATATTAGTATCTATGGGTACGTAAACTATTGGCTAGAAAAATTTAATTTAATTCGTTCTATGTGTGATCAGATGCACACACGATACCCGGTCGCCTCACAAACGCACAAACTAAAACGGCGCACGCAATTGGTCAGGGATTATTTATTTAAATATAGATAGAACACTTTGCCCGCCATTTTGAATTAGAGTTTTATTTTTTTGACGTAAAGCAGCGCGAGCGCGAACCTGACCGCGCCAATTTTATTTTTTAAAATAATACTTTTTTATTTTATTCATTCATTTATTTTTTACGAGTAAATAATTAAATATACGAATATTTATATTTACAAAATTACTTTTTTTTAATTTATTTTAATTGTTATTTTTTAAAATAAATAAATGCGAGTCAGAAATCAAAAGGCCGTTTTCAATCGACGACATCTTTGAGGTCATTAATAATTTGACGGGTAATTTTTTTCAACAGGAGTTTGATCTGAAATAACAATTAATTTTTTTTTTAAATAAATTTTTGTTTCTTTTATGATAGACAAAAATATTTGTTTATATTCATTTAATAAAAAATTATTTAAACCGAGGATCCGATAAGCCAACTGATGATTTTTTTTACTGACTTGTCGTCATAAAACATTCCGCAGGTAAAAAAACATATTTATATTTGATATTTATTAGATAAAAATATATTAATACATATTTTTTATTTCACTATTTGTTCAAAATATTTTAAACTTTTATTTGATCATTTTTTCTTTCATGATTTTAATTCATGACACATTATTAATGTTGGATAATATATGTAAATATAACCAATCAAGGACTGTCTTGCACAATCATATGCCTTCAAAATATATGTATAATTATTTTGTTTTCAGAATAATAATAATAATAAATCATTGATATCACTAACGAACGATTGAAGACGAGCAAAAATGGCAGTAGGAGTTTTTCCAGCATTTAAATTAGGAGTTTTATTTTTAAAACAAATAAGTAAACCCCTGGCAAAACTTATAGTGGAACAAGCTAAGAGTCATCCAGTATTTAGAACATATTTTATTATTCCACCAGCTCAATGTAATTATTAAAGTACAGATGCATGATAAATAATCTATCACTTGATGACCATGTCTGCCAAAGTATAATTTATTTATTGTTTGTAGTTTACCATTGGGCTGAGGTGAAAGCTAAAATGTACGTGATGAATCTCGGTAAGCCATCAAAGGTTGCTAAATTGAATGAACAAATGGCGATTGAACTGGGAGCTAATTTAATGGGTGAAGTTATCATCTTCACTGTTGCTGGTGGGTTACTCGTCTTCGAGTACAATCGACAGACCGCCAAAGAAACCAAGAGAGAAGCCGACAGACAAGCGCAAATAATTAAATTTACTGAAGATATTCAAGCTCTGTATGAAAATTCACAGCAGCAAGAAAAGCAAATAAAATATTTGACAACTGTCGTTGAGGAAATCGCCAAAAATCCAAAACAAAAAGTTAATTTAGATAAATTGAAACCTGTTGAGCCAACAATTGTTGTCAATAATAATGATAATAATAAATCCGATGGGTTGAGCAATAAAAATACTGATGAAAAATCAGTGGTTCATCGGGCCATTGGTTATTATGAAAAAGATGTCAAAGGAACTAAAAGTTAAGACAATAAAAATTTAATTTAAAATGGTACATGTACAATGATATGGAATACGAATAATGTTTTTTATGTCACTAGAAATTTTAACTGACAGAAATCTTTGAAATTAATTTTTTTTTAAAGATTCTAGTCATTGTTTTAATTTACATCAATTCAGGTTAATAATTAACGAATTTATATCAATTCAGGTTTACGATTAATGACATCAGCAGATTGATTAGCATTATTTTTTTCTTGTTTTTTGTACAAGTTTGAGTACTTTTCTTGTATATAACAACTGACTGTACTATAAGTACAGCGGAAAAATGTTAATTTAATATTAATTAATGATAAATAATGTATTATAGTAATATACATGCTTATATATATAAATATAAACAATAAAAATTTAAATACCAAACTATGTTTATTTATTTTTTAAGTATTAGTCATTAATTAACTGGTAATTATATATTTTATTTTTAATACTTAAATTTAAAATGAAATTTAATTGTCTAGATGTCAGCGACTATTTTTTTTTTTTTTTGCATAAACAATAAATTATCAGTTGTTATGAACAATTATTTTAAAAATAAACAAATTAATTGTTCGGGTTGTGTCGGCAGGGTTCGCGATTCCGCTGGTAAAAGACGTCGGTAATGACGTATAGTCGATGCGTGGCTAGTGGCAGCTAGTGGCTGTCATTCGGCCAAGTGATAAGACGTTTTTTTTGTTATTTTTAAACTAGAAATGTTATTGTTAAATTATTTTATTTTATAGAAGATACTGAAGAGTTTAAAATGTGGTCGCTGTTCTCCCGAGATCCTACTAAGGATTTTCCCTACGAAATTGGAGAAGTAGTCGATGGATTTGACGGTAAAAGTATTTGGGCCCTTTATAGAGCCAAAAAAAAGGTAACCTCTTCTGCTCCGATATTTATTTATATTTCAAAAATACTATTATATTTAGTTTTGTAAATGATTATCTATAATTAATTTTTTTTTTTTTTTATAGGGCACTTCTGGTGGGGATGACGTATCTGTATTTGTTTTTGACATAAAAGCTGGTGGAGAAGTCCAGCTAGAGATCGCGAGGAATGCAGTTAAAAGATTGAAAACTCTCAGACATCCAAGTATTCTTACTTATGTCGATAGCCTTGAGGTTCTATTATTATTATTATTTAATTTATAAATTTATAGCAAGTTAATTTTATTACCGATGATAATTAAATCCAATGGTGATGATTGCAGACGGACAAAGTTATTTACTTGGCGACTGAGAGAGTGGAACCACTGCACAGTAGATTGCTACGAAAAATCGACATCGGCGAGGGTGTCAAAAAAGACTTGTACTTTTCATGGGGAATATTCCAAATAACTGTTAGTATTTTTTTTCTTTTATTTAAATAACTATAAATAAATTATTAATGGATAAAAATTTTTGTTTGTTGACAGAGAGCTCTGAGTTTTTTAAATAATGACGGTAATTTAAGACACAACAATGTAAATTTATATTCGGTTTTTGTAAATGAAGAGAGTGGCGAATGGAAATTAGGATGTGTCGAGTACATGACAACTGTTGATGCGCCATATATGTTACTGCCACATGAATTACAAAGTTATAGTCCCCCGGAAGTACGTGAGAACTCAAAACCAACGAGCAAATGGTAATTAATATTGTCCACGATTGTTGATTATTTAACGTGAACAAAAAAATATGTCTTGGTATCTATATTAAAATATTTAGGTTTTAAAATTGTGATACTGATGAGTAAATATGAACAGCTCAATCGATATGTGGGGTCTTGGCTGTCTTATCTGGGAGGCATTCAATGGACCACTAGGACAGAGAGCTAATCTCAAAAGCATTGAACAGGTTTACTATTTTTATAAATAAAATAATAATAATAATGAAGGCTATTAAATTAAACCTGTAAATGTTTTGTTTAGATACCAAAGCAGCTGCTGACTGTGTTCAAAGAATTGACAAGTTTAAATCCTGATGGGCGACCTAATCCAGCTGATGTGATAGCACGTTGTCGTAGCAACAGCGGGTTTTTCAAAAATGATTTGGTCGACGCGCTGCTGTTCCTCGAAGAAATTCAAATGAAGGAGAAGGGAGAGAAGGGAAGATTTTTTTCACAACTCGCGAGTCAACTGGATAGTTTTCCTGAAGGTGTTGGCAGATATAAAATCCTACCGCAATTACTGGCAGCCTTCGAATTTGGAGATGCGGGCAGCGCAGTTTTGCCTCCGTTGCTACAATTGGGTAATCAGCTACCGGATGCTGAGTATCAGAAACGTGTTGTTCCGTGTGTTGTTAAATTATTTGCATCTAATGATCGCGCTACCAGATTACGGCTTTTGCAGCAACTTGATCGATTTGTTAGCCACCTCCAACCCGCTACCGTCAACGATGCTATCTTTCCCCAGGTACTGATTCATAAATTTATAGTTAATTTGAATAATGTTAATTATTATTATTTAATTTAAATCTGCAGGTAGCTCGCGGTTTCTTGGATACCAATCCAGCCGTAAGAGAACAGACGATTAAATCAGTGGTACATTTGGCGCCAAAGCTTGATTACAACAATCTTAATGTTGAGGTGTTGAGGTATTTTGCAAAACTTCAATCAACTGACGAACAAGGTGGAATAAGAACCAACACTACAGTTTGTTTAGGCAAAATAGCTCAGCATCTTCATCCTCAGATTCGTCAAAAGGTATTTATTTTTAATCTATATTGTATTTAATTATTTAAATTAACTTGATTATTTATAGGTACTGATAGGGGCATTTATTCGAGGAACTCGTGATCCCTTTCCTCCAGCGCGGAGTGCCAGCGTATCAGCACTAGCAATTACCCAACAGTATTATTTACTGCAGGAAGTTGCTAATCGTATTTTACCGGCTTTGTGTACTCTTACTACTGATGCTGATAAGACAGTACGTGACACGGCATTCAGAACGATACGAGGGTTTTTATTCAAGCTTGAAAAAGTATCCGAGGATCCGGGACTGAGAGAAACAATGGGTAAATATTTTTATATTATAATTTATTAATCAACTTAATTTACAAATAAATTTTTAATTTCAGAGGCTGATGTCAATACTGCGACGCCAAGTCTAAGTAATGCAGCAGCGACGTGGGCTGGCTGGGCTGTCACGACCGTGACTGCTAAATTTTACCGAAGTCAATCAGATACACCAAAGTCTTCCAATTCTCAACCTGCATCTCGTATTTTACTTAACAAACCAGCATCTCTAGGTTCGGAGACACTTCACTACTTAATTTTATTTTAATTAAAAAATTTAATTTTAATTAAATTTAAAATTATCCATTCAGAACAAGCAAGTAGTTCACAAAGCAGCGCAAGTACCACAGCAACAACGAGCAGCGCAACGAGTATGACATCGCTGGACCCAGATCATGAGCACGATTCGCAAAACACCGCCAACACTCAGTCCGACTGCGACTGGGATTGGGAAGCCGACAACTGGGGAGACATGGAGCAGCAACCCTCGTCAACAACCACCACAACCGCCAGTACTGTGACACCATCAGCTAATACATCTAAACCAAATGACCACTGGACAAGTTTAGAAGAAGAACCGGTTAGTCCGCTTTAAATGTTTTAATTTATCAACTTTTTATCAGCAACAAAAATATTAAAGATAAATTTTAAATAAATTTTTTTTTAGGAACTCGAAGCTGCTGAGAATCTTGCTGATAAAAATGATCTCTCTGAATCCGGTTGGGATGACCAAGAATTCCAAGTACTCGAAGATTTTCAGACAATTGAGCAACCAGGTTTTTATTTTCTCACGATGATAAATTATAAATATTTCTGGTACTGGTACAAATAATTAATTAATTATTTACTTTTTTTTAGGAGTTGCTGGCACGAATAACAAATTTGACGAGGCACGAAAAAAACGCGAGGAACGAAAACTTGCCCGACAAAAACAAATGGAAGCTAAAAGAGCCACTAAATTACGGAGCACTGCTCCGGCTAAGAAAGTTTAATTAATTTTTTTTAAGTAACTAATCTTACTTATAATTAATTATTGTATTATAAAAATCGATATTAGTAAATCAATAATAATAAAAATAAAAATTTACACATATCCAAAATATCTTACAGTTATTTTATTAAATCGCACAAAAATATACACATCGATCGTTACCTATATCGTACAAAGTTTCTTCATTAAAACATTCACATAACTAATGTATCCCCGAGCATTATTATTAATTAATTAAAAATATTAATAACATTTATCATAAACGAGACTGCTCGGCAGTCGTCTCGAACCGCATGTTCAAAGAATTGGCATTACCAGGCTCCCGTTTGAAACCTAGACTCTCATAAAATTTAATTAACCGATCGCGGCAATCTAGTGATAATTTATAACACTGTAAGCTCCGAGACAATTGGGATATTGTGCTCACTAATAATTTACCCAGTTGTTTACCTCTATACGTTGAATTTACTACCACGTCCTCCAGACGTCCTTTCTAAAAATTTAAAGCAACAAAGCATCAGTATCAACATGATTATTATTATTATTTAATGAATATAAATAATTACCAGAGCACAATTATGAATAAATTTCTGCTCGACAACCAGAGTTGCACTTCCTATGACTTTACCTAGATCTAAATCCTCTACAACGACAACATAATGGCCACCAGCTGATTTCATTTTAAAAAATCTGTCTGCAAGTTTATTAAAACTCAATTTTATTTATTTTTTGTACCCTTAGTCTTGATCACTACAATTATTTACTCACTTAAAAATTGATCTTTAGTAATATTGCCAACATCTGTTAGTTGTCCCAGCAGTTGGATGAAACCTTAAACAAACAATTGATATTGTTATTGCAATAAATTATTAATTGCGTAGTATCTTATTCTTATCTCAACACGTGCAACTGATATATTTTTAAATAAATTACCTTTATCATAGTCTGTAGATCTCAGTGGTCTCACCAAAAGACCGTTTTCCTTTCGTTGATTAGCTAGACGGTCCAATAAGCTGGCGTTAAAAAGGTCCAGCTCGTCATCCCGCATTAAATCATTCTAAAAAAAATATATATATATATATATATGTATTTATAACATAAATAAATTCAAAAATTCCACGAAACTATTGAATTATTAATTATTAATAATAAAAAAATATATTGACAGGTTTGAAGGTCACATGGCAATCTCGTCATCACAAACTTTCATATTTATTATCATAGAATAAAATTGTCATACTGAAGCCAGCCGACGTCTAATAATTTTTGAATTTTTTTTAAACGACAAATTATTTTAGAAAAAATGTTTTTTAAAATTCCACATGTAGTTTTTTTTTGGAATTGATTTATTGAAAAAAAATTAGAAAATTTTTGATTGCCTGTTAACTTGAGGACCACAGTTGAATTTTGTAAAAAAATAAATTCAAATTTGAGTTATTATTTAAATAAAATGAAGATAAATAATAACAATAGTGTATTCTTACATTTGATGATGTATTCATTGTCTTGTTGAATTGACAGAAAGACAATTGATATCGAAATGTCGAATGTGGTTATAAATGTAACACGTTATATATTACTGTTATTATTATTAGTTTTATCAGGTATATAAAGAGAAAAACTTGTTTGTTCCTTCCTCGTTGCTCGTTCTTGTATTAACTGTTGATGTTGATGGTGACTGTTCACGTGTAATGTCTACACGTATGTAACAACCCGACTAGCCGCTACCTCATACATTCCCACTCGGTTTTAGTAAAACTACTCCGACATACTCCGACACCAGATTCCGTCCTGACATTTCACAATCAACACTTTCACGTATTCACACTCTTCTTACTAGTCAACTTATCTTATATATTCTAATACTACTCATTTTTTTTAAATTTACAGGTGAGAAAAAATACTCGGGTTGATAATTGATCATTAACCTTTATGTCGATATATAAATTACATTATTGTACTCGTTGTTAAAAATTCACCTTTAAATTAACAAATTCAAATCAGCAAAAAGTATAAAATATTAATTAAATTACTTATTTTTAAATTACTTTGAATTTTCAAGTCATAAATCTCATGACAATTTAAATTACAATATATTTTATTTTTTTTTTTTTCATGGATCGGTTTTTAAATACAAGAAATTTCATAGCAAGATTTAAGTAAGCTCGCAATTATTTAAAACTAATTAAGATTTTTTAATTAAAGTCATCAGTGGATTTAAAAAATTTAAAAAATTAAAATCCAACTCAATATCTTTATTTAAAAGTTTAATTTTTTTGAATCGGTAAAAAATTGATATTCAGGTGAAATTAATAAATTTTATTGAATTTACATGACAAGTATCCTTGAAAATCTAAATAATTTGACAGTGTACATTATTTTAATAATAATAAGTTCTATTTTATTACCATATGATATCAATTTAAATATATCGTTCCCTTTCTGGGTAAATCTCGCAACTGCAAAATTATAATTTTTTTAAAAATCGGTCAAAATATCTATTCTGTTACACGTGCGTTAATGGAAATATTAAAATTCAAAAGTCTCTCGAACATTCTGTTATAATTATTTAAATTTGAACCTTTTTTAATGCAATAGCAGTACTAAAGAATTTTTTTCACTCATAATTTTAATTATAAATAAAAAAGTAAGTACGAGGTTTACCCAGAAAGGGGATGATATCTACTTTTTATACATAACTTTAATTATTTTTGAAACACTCGTCAATATTTATTGATAATGTAATTTATTATGAGGTAGTAAACAATTGTGGTTATTTAAATTAATCGGTATTTATTTAACAGCTTGGTTTATTAAATGTATAAAAGTAAAAGATTTTTGTTTATAATTAAATGAACATTAATGACAATGGTAACAAATATTGTTTTATTACTCCGAAACCTCGTATGTGAGCATATTAAAATCAAGTAAAACATAAGTATTTTAAATTTTTAAAATAGACTCTCACGTTTGTGAACGACAAACCCCAATGATTTTTTAAAATTTTATTCAGATTAAAAAAAAATTACTCATGTATAAAAAATGTACTTCCTCATGACTCCATCGTTACACTAGTTTGTACTTAATGTCTGCGTAATAAAGTAATTTCATTTTTGGCAAATGTATGAATATAAAATATCCATGGGTTTTAATGGAAAATTGCATAATTATTTTTTCAATCGATCAAATGGAAAATTATTTGTTGCTTTCATCAATAAATGATAATTTTAAAAAAAATTTATCGTAAAAATGAAAATGATAAATTTGCATTGTGATGTGATCGGGTTATTTTTATTAAATAATTAATTAATTAGCTATTCGCATTAATATTAAAATACATTTAATATTTAAATTGATAATTTATATTATAAAGGCACTTTAACAATTGATTCGATTTATTAATTAAGATCAAGTGCAAGTTGATTTAAATTTAAATAAAATTTTTTAAATGTAAAAACAGTTGATCAATAAGATTATCGGACGAATGTATTTGCGCCATTAACAACCTACAAACAAAAAAAGGACAAGTCAAAATATCATGTCTGTATGTCTTTATTTCTCATATATAATACTAAGCTTATCACTTTTGTTGTATGTTTAAATAGATTGTTGTCAATAAATATAAATAAATTACATGGGGATTCATAATTTAAAATAGCAACAATAAAAAAAATATATGCGTTAATGAACGAGTGATCAGGGGAATTAATATGACCCGTAATTACTTTTTCGTATATACAAAATCGGCCTCAGTAACTTCATTGATAGCATACCCGCGGGGTGTCGTAGTTTTTTTAGTACCTCGAAAAGAAAATCTAAACTCATCGTCAACAACTTTCTCACGTTTTGAAGTATCACGTAAGTAATAAAAGTCTGGATCCTCAACACTTTGGATCAAGTAAGGACCGTCAATATTATCACCATTCACATCATTATTTTTTGTATCCTTACCACTTGCCGAATGTGATGATTCGTCATCTGCTAGTTTCAATTCATTCATTTTTTGCAGCAATAATCCTCTCATAAGTGGGTTTTTTTTAAAACAATTATCTTTTGGCCCCTTAAAATTTTTTGCGTTATTACCCCGAGAGTCAACTATTTTATTCCAGTTTTCAACCATCGATCGGTCAGTAAAAGTATCGCCACCATTGATCTGCAATTAGATTACTATTTTATATTTTTTCACCAGCTTGCTGAATTATTTTCGATACTTTATAGTTAATTACCTCAAAAATTTGCGATGTTATTTGAGCTTCCGTTGAAGTTTTTTTAGGCAATTCAATATCAGATAAATCAAAATTATCTGGTTCGTACAACTAAAAATATATGTTATATTTAATAGACAGTGATTAATTGACAAAGATTTTTATGAGTTAATTGATAGTCTAACAAAACTTACACCAGCATTTCTCGCGGTAGATTTTACTTTTCTCTGAGGTATTGGATTATCATTGACTTTATAATTTGAAGTCTTAGCAGGTTTTTTTATAATCATTTTATTTCTTATGACGTCGTTTACATCCATTGCAACAACTGAAAATAAAGATTTATTTATTATGAAAAAAACCATAACCGACTAACCTAAAAACTTAAAATTTATAAACTTTAAATTCTATGCGTAAAATAAAAACTGGTCAATAAATAAAAAAAAAAATATTTAGAGAAATATAATTTTAAATTATTAGTGTAGTAAAATGATATAAATAATTACTTAGGTAGTAAAGATCTGGACGAAGAATAATTCAAGACTGATTTCTCTTTTCCAATGCTGCTAGTTTGTTGGTCAGCATTGAGTGTAACGCTCACTTAATCTCATTACAATAGATGAATACTTTGTTTACAAGCTATCAGTCAGTGGGAAAAAATTCAAATGTTTGGTGATTAGCGGTTGTATTCAAATAAACAAATTCCTGAAAATTTATTTTTGTTTCTATGCACACAAGTGTTGCTGTGTGTTGATTACTGATCGCTGCTGATCACTTTTTTCCTTCCGGGGGTAAAGCCTATTCTGGATTAAATAAACAAAATATGTCAACTATGTATGCACATTAATTTAATTTATTTACTTAATTAATTTGTCTTTAATTAAGTAAATAAAATTAAATTATAGAATTTAAAAGTAATATATTACAACTTCACTTACATTTTTTTTTTTTTTCAAGAGCCAGAGACAAAGACACTAAAGGTCTTGAACATCTGTAGTGTAATTACCGGCAAATTAAAAGATGTCGCTGGTATAGCTCGTGAATATTCTTCGAGTGCTTGTTTATTTCTGTCTGTGAAATAAAAAAATTTAACGTTGGTTATTTATTTCTTAATCAATTATTTTATATTATTTTTCTTGTAATTAATTATTTGATTAATGTGCAACATTAATTTATGGATAATTGCTATTGAGTACTGAGAATTCTTTTTTTTAATTCCGGTTATTGGAGCGCTGATGTCTTTTTCTAACAATAAGATCAAATAAAATATATATATGTAGATATCAGAAGTTCAGTTGGATTTTTTGTATTGCTTCTGTAAAATGAAAAAAAAATTGTGCATTGAAGAATATTTTAGCATTTATTTTTATGATACTGAAGTTAGCAGACGTCTAATAATTTTTGGATCTTTTTTTAGACGATAAACGAAAAAAAAAAATATTTGAAAAAATTGCACCTGAAGTTTTTTAAATTTTCTACATGAGCATATTTTTTTTTATTTTTTTGCAATTGATTTGTTGAAAAACAAAAATTCAAAAATTTTTAAATGTCTGCTAATTTCAGGATCATTTATTTTTATGATACTGAAGTCAGCAGACGTCAAATAATTTTTGGATTCAATTTTAGACAGTAAATTATAAAAAAAAAAAAAATTGAAAAAATTGCACCTGTAGTTTTTTAAATTCTCTACAAGTGCATTTTTTTTTTTTTTTTTTTTTTTTGTAATTTATTTGTTGAAAAAAAAATCCGAAAATTTTTAATTATCTGCTGACTTCAGGATCATTTATTTTTAATGATTATTTTTATCAGAATACTTATAAATCTCATAAAAAAAAAGATTTTATTCATTTACGAACTAGTATCATTATTGATTAAATATATTTTATTGATAATAATTTATATTAGGAAGTATGAGATTTGAAAAATTTCAATAGAAGAGAAACAAGAAATTTTTTTATTTTTTAAATCACAAGAACAATTCAAATTTAAAAAATAGTGAATTTTTTAAGACTCAAAACTAAACTAGAGTAAAAATTAAATATTTAAATCAAAGTAATCTCTACAAGTCAAATAATTTTTGAAAAAGTAAGTCTACTATAGCAATTTTTTAGAAACGATTTAATTTAAAATATCATTTACTTGAAATTGTATTTTTTGAGAAGGATATCGATAATGACAATAAAGTTAGCGGACACCTGACAATTTTTAAAATTTTGAAATAATAAATTTAAAAAATGCATGTTTAGACAAATCAAAATTCAGTACAGGTATTTCTTTAAATTATTATTAATTATTTAATTTTTTTATATGTAATTAAAAAATTGTATGTCTGCTACGTTTTCATACATCGATAATGTATTTTTTTATTTCAAGATAATATTCAATGAGATCGCTAATATAGAAATGAAACAACATCAGGCAAAAAGTATAAAATTTTTTTTATTAATTATAATAATAATAGACATATTTAATTAATATATATGATAATTGATGAAACTAGTATCAAAAAGCGGCAACTCTTACCCCATTGACTGTCAATCGTCGCCAACGGTGGTGGAGTTACCAATTTTTGACGCTTTGCCAATAATATTAATGGTATGTAAGTATATAAATAAATATATATATATATATTTTTTTTTTCATAGTATTGTAAAATGTTGATCCTGCTGGCCTCGTTCCTGGAAATAAAATACTCGTGTAAATATAAATCAACAATTAGTATTATTATCAGTTGAGGGTTCAGTGAATTTAATATCATGTTACCATGTAAGGATTCCCCTTCTGATGCGTCTGTGTACCGGGTGTGTAGTACACTTGAGACACCAGGTAGAACTGTGTAGTGTGGAACGTGCAAAAAAGAACGCCAATCGTACGACCTTGACCGGAGCCTGCGTGAGTAGCGGCCAGGTAAGGCTGTCTAGCGAGTCTTAAGGATTCTTTGTACATTTTTTACATGCTATAATACTTTCGTTTATATCATAATCACACTAAATTATTTTTATTACCTGCGTACCTCAGCAGGATTCAAAAAATTCACCATTGCGATATCGACCAAGAAGAAATGAATGGAATAATCAGTTGCTGGCATTTAAAAAAAGACTTTTTGCTAATCATTTTTTAGAAAAAAAAAATGAACATTTTGAGAATATATTTGAGAAAAAAATATTATAAAGTAAATTACTAACGAACCTGTTATGGAACGCTAAACATTTAAACGGTTGAGTAAATAATGAAGATTACGATAAGTGTACAGTGAGGATGCGAAAATTGTATTCGCTTTCCATTTAAAATTTTCACTTTCGTACAACCTTGATCTGAAAGCCAGAATAAAGGTTCTCATTTTATAAATCTATCAATTATATATCATTTGTTATATATTTTTATTAAAAAATTATATTCATTATCTACGGTCTGGTATTTTAAATAAATTTACTCGTACAGAAATAGTAAATTAGTTTAATTATTTTTTTACTTACCGGGATAATTTCTTACTTCACATTAAAACACGTATTGCGAAATTTAAATTATTGTCACAATAATTATAAGTATAATTGTGTTGTAGTCAAATAGTAGTGAGTAAAATGAATGTTAGGTATGTATTAATATGATGAACAAAGTTAAAATAGTTGGATGTGTATTTGAGGTGTAGAAGGTGAAGCTTTGCACTGACGACTATCGCGAACTCGTGTGAGGGCTGCGAGAGACCAGGGTAGAAAAGGAAGCCGGCGTCGTGGCGGCGAGTAAAGGAAGAAGGAGACGCAAGGGAAAAAGAAGAAGAAGAAGAAGAATAATAATAATAAGAAATAAGAAGAAGAAGGAAACCATTGGAGCCCTTGAAAGGAGAATTGGAAAGTATGCCGGCAAAATTCATGCGAGCGACCTTGACTACATTTTTCCCCTTGACTTCATGGATACTCGGTGCTTTCCGTCTGGTTGACTTCCAACCAACCAAATGTAAGCTTTTTTCTTACACTTTTAATATACTAAACCTCCAATTACATTTAAAATGTTATATATTTATGTTTATAAATTATCCTCGGTATTTTTTATGGTTCTAGATTAATTATTTACCTGCTGCAGGGCGGATAAAATATTTAATTTAATAGTTAATAATAAAATAAAGGGAGCAAGTCAAGCAGAACAATAGTTAGAGTACATCTTCTTGAAGAATCTACTGGTGGTGGCGAAAAATGGCCGCCCTCAGCGACTATATTGTAGTCTGAAAGGATAAATAAAATTAATAGAATAAAAAAATAAGGTAATAATAAAAAGTTAAAAAAGTAAAATGCAGGAACCGGTTTACACAGAGGGCAGTTACAGCCTCTCGGCAAAATCATCTGTCTGGCTAACTTCTGTGAGTCCTGAATTCTTCGATACAACCATCCACCATTTTATTTCATTTTCAATTGAAAAAGATAACAAAGAATTTAATTATTATTTTAACATCTTATTCAAATATATAATTCACTTGTTTCGTCATCGGGCATTAAAAAAAAAATTACCTACATTATAATTTTATAATTTTTATACCTTCTAAAGTAAATTGTATGTTGGATTTTATTTCATACACTTCAGAACTTTGCTTCAAGTTTTTTTCTTCGCAAGAGTCCGATTTTAAATCAAAATAATTATCTAAAATTTTGCTTTTTCTTACAGTTGTTATGAAACGGAGAAATTTTGTATATTAACATATATATGTAAGATAAAAAAGATTATTAGCGTATCGATAAGATGATTTGCTTATGAATTATTTATTAATTTAGAGTACATATTATATATATATATATATATATATATATAGTAATTAAAAAATAAATTATTTAGTTTCATCGCGCGATTACAAAACACCTGCAGCATTATATGCCCGACACTTAATATATATTTTATAATATATAAAACAAAGAGCCCCTTTGCCTTAAAATATATATGCTACTGAAAAATTTCTCACAATTGAATACAATTTAAAATCCAACGGAAAGTCGGGTGGATAAAAAAAACTCCATGGTAAGTTTTTAAATAAAACAAAGATTCGATATTATAAATATAGAGGAAGAAAAAAATTTAAAACAAAACTAAAAAATAAAAAGCAAATGAGGTAACAGAATGCCACACCTGGTTAGATTAATAGGATCCTAGTTCACACACTATTGCCATCAGAGTTTTATTATTATTTCACTCTCTCATACTTGTAGTTAATTTTGTCAGGTTTTGTTGTAACGACTATACTTGCGGCAGGTGGGACAAAATAGTATCCGCAAAACGGCCAACTGCACTTGTTATTTCCCCCTCGTTCAAATATACATCTATATCCACATTTACAAAAAAAAACCACAGACACGCGAAATATACTCAACATATCGCCGATCCACAAGACAATGGGTAATAAAAATATAACTTTTTCACTTGTAAAAAAAAAATGACGAAAAAAATAATCCGAAATGTTGGATCGTTATCATTCATCTCGCGGGCGACTTAAAAATAATGAATTTATAAAATAATAATTTATATGATTATTGATAAACTTTCTCCTAAGACATTACGTCGATCTTTATAATGTCAACCGATCGGAATTGATTACTCTGAAATACTTAGTCTAATAATCATTGCACTGGAAATGTACTTGCACTTATTATGCAATTGATTAAAACGTATTACGTGTTTGGTTTAACACCAGAATTAGCAATAATAAAAAAAAAAAAGTAATTTAATTTACGGATAAATTGTAACACAAGACCAAGTTGTCTGAGTATCTAATACGAGGGATTAAGATAAAATTATTTTTACCTTTCACATAAATCTGACCTTCACATTAATAAATAATCGATACAGTTTTATGTTTATTATTTAATCACGAATTGCTGATATTTATATATTTATTTATTTGTTTGTTGGTAAGGAAAAAATAACCCGAGAGAAGAGTAATCTAGAAATATAATAACGCTCAAGACAATTACCAAGATCGTGAGCGACCTTGATATGACATTGAGATGGTAAGAGAAGAAATGATACTATTTCTTCGAGGTCTTTTGTATGTCATTTCGCCGCAAATTAATATAATTCAAGTGTTGCACGTACATCAGCCAACACATTACTTTTGTTGGCAACCACATTAAAGGTAATCTTGTGGTTTTAAAAATACTATGGAGGTTAATGGTAATGTTGCGTCCTCAAGGCATGATGCATGATGTGGAGACATGAGATATATGGAGACACAAAGCATCCTCGGGGGTTAACTTCTTCTAGCTCTCGGCTAAAAGAACTGCGACATCTTATTCTTCTTCTTGTTCTCCAGCTGTCATTCATCATAGCCGAGTGTTATTGAGTCTCTGAAGCTGAATAGACTCAATAGATTATTACATATTACGTTAACGAGTTTGGGAAGAAATAAATCAAAGACTGGGCTGTAAGGAATACATCGGACACCAGAACAAGTACAGTAATTTTTTAAATACTCAATGTATCTATATATGTATTTGTAAATGTATGTAAGCTAGCAGTGAATGATTGTTATTCTTGCGGACGATTTAGTTAAAAACTCAGCAGCACGCATCGTGCGATACAAATATTATTGTGCCGAAGGAAAGTTTGACTCAACAACAACGTCGACTGCTTTAGCAATTTAACGGGGATATAGGTATAAGAACACGGACACGAGGAGTTGCTCGAGATAGTTCGGTATAATACACCACACCCAGTCTTACACCGAGTTTTTAAAGATATGGCTGTGCTGTTAAAACTACTTGTAAGTATTTTATAATTACATATCTTACTTTTTTTTATTCTTTCTTCTTTCTTTCTTCTTTTATTAATAATTATGGTAATAATAATGACAATAGTTGCGGTAGTTATTGAGTAATAAATATTAACGTCAGAGTTACTTAACAGTAAAATAGAAGCTGATCAAGTTGATCTTGGCGCTGATTATTAATTAGAGTTAATGTGATACTGTATAGATTTTTAAAAAATTAATTTGCTGGGTTTCATTTATTTTTTAGATGATAAATAATTTACTGAGGAAAAGAGATATAAGCAATGATGCCGCGAGATTTGTAGGTACCAATTAATTCAGATTGCAAGAGACACGTCGCTGTAAACTAGATCGTGATGCAATTTAAAAGTAATTAAAAAAATGAGGCATAGAATAATTATTCATAAACGTGACAGTATATAAAGTATACGAAAATAATTATTATGTTATTAAATTATTATATATTTTGAAATATTTGTGTATGAGTCGAGCGGAATGCAAGAAATTATTGGACTGCACTTGCTGTAAAAGCGGATCGGAACTTGATAAAGAAATAAATGAGTAAAATTTTTGCATTTATTGCGTGACCGCAGATGAAGAGAAAGTAACTTTTCACATATATCTCATATTCGAATATTTAATTCGGTAAACATTTCACCGGGTCTCTGGATCATAACTTCGATTTAATTTATTCTCGCTTAAAAAATTGCTTTTTATTATATTTTTTACGTTGTTTATTAATAAATATATATATTACATAAATGTACCGCGTAATGGTTCATTAAATAGATAAATAAAAAATAATTATGGTAGTGCATGTATGCATAATACATGAGATAAAATTTAATGAAATATGTCCATTGGTTCTATCGGACACTCGATAAAAGAACTAAACAAGAGCGTTGGAAGTTAAGTTAAATAGGGATAGTGGAATGTGGCGTGGTCGGTCACTAATAAATTGAATGTGTTTTAGAATAAACGTAAGAGAGTTTAAGAGAAAGTACATTAATGTAAATTTTTCATAGCACGTGCCACATATTTTATGGATAACATGTTTATATAGAAATTTAAATCCTTGGATACACACAAAAGAAAGTCTTCTGATTAATAATTACCATAACAATATCACCACTCTATCATTATCATCAATCATCGGTATAAATATTTATAATTAATACTCTGATAATTTATATACTTTTTTTTTTTAATGTGTTCTCTAGTTACTTATTTGTACGGTGGAAGTAGCGAGAGCGCAATTCTCAGAAGCTGATAAAGGAAATCCACCAGCACGTCGACTACCTTCTGTACGGACATCAGTTCGTTTTCTTCCTCGGCAAGCCGTTCGATCTAGTGTAGCAACACCAACTGTTGTTCCTAATCCCCGTTTACGTCGTCCAATACCATTAAAGTAATTGTTTAATAGCATGTTATTTAATTTTTTAATAGTACAAATAATTGTTATTTATTAACTATTAATTAATAGATCACGACCGACATCGGAAGCTAATGAAATCCAGGCAGTAACATTACCACGTGCCAAGCCTACATTTCTTCCAACGTTGAAATCAGAGAATTTATCGACTCCGCCTCCTCAATTACTCCAACAAGACCAACCGATAAAACCAGTGAGTGAGGAAGAAACTAAAGAGGAAGAGGAAGATATTAACCGATCTTTCGCAAAACAGCTAAATACTGCTCACTCATTTCCTCATCCGACCACTAGTTTATTCTCAACTCCTTTAACGCCAAGACCAGAACCGATATTTCAGTATCGACCGGGTTTTAACTCACCAGTTTTTATACCACGACCAACTCAATTCCAACAGCAACAACAGCAGCAGCAACAGCAACTTATTCAGCAGCAGCAGCAGCAAAACCAACAACAGCAGCAGCAACAACACGACCAACGTCAGCAGCAACAAGAACAACAACAAGAAGAACAAGAACAACAACATCAGCAGCAACAACAACAGCAACAGCAGCTCCATAATCAACAACACCAACAGCAACAACAGCAGAAACAGCAGCAACAACAACAGCGGCAGCAGCAGCAGCAGCGACAACAACAACAGCAGCGACAGCAACAACAGCAGCGGCAACAGCAACCATCATCTCCACTGCCATCTTCAACACCGCAAACGACAGTAGTTCAGCTTCATGAAGAAATAATTGCTCCAGTACAATATCGTCCCCCAAAGCCACTAAAGTTCCGTAAGCCCGTCGACGATGAAGTCAAAGCTCCCGTAAGACAACAACAACAGCAACAACAACCCCAGCAATTTCGACAACAAGCAGATCAATGGCGACAACAAGCTGTCAATAAACAATCAAGCAAGAAACTGCAGTACCGTGAGAAGAAACCCGTTGCGCAGGTTGTCAGACGGTGGCGAGAAGACAATCCCGACGGGTCAATAACTTGGGGATACGAAAACGATGACGGTTCTTATAAAGAAGAAGTAATTGGCGTTGATTGTATAACTCGCGGTAAGTATGGTTACATTGATCTAG
Organism: Microplitis mediator; assembly: GCF_029852145.1. Lineage (NCBI taxonomy): Eukaryota > Metazoa > Arthropoda > Insecta > Hymenoptera > Braconidae > Microplitis > Microplitis mediator. Next base: position 1,097,182 of record NC_079978.1, on the reverse strand, counting down.
ATGGTATTAAGAGAGAGTACACGTACGTTACCGGCATTAAGTGCGACGAACAAGAACAAGAGGAACAACAAGACGACTTAAATGGATTTGTCGATTACCAAGAGAATAAGCTAGTCTTATCCAACGGCAGAACAATTGACTTGTCTAGTATGGGCAAAAAACAATCCCGTAGACCACAACATGCTTACAGAAATTAAACTTTGTTATTACACTAATTTCTGTTAGTTTTATTATCATTTTAGTAATAAGACAATTACCTCCCTCAGGATAGTTTCATTTCTATTTGTCATTGCTTTTATACACAGAAATGTTGGTTTATTTATTATCTCGATCAACATACAGGGCAGCGTGACAATATAATTATTTATTTATTATTTTATTATTATTATTATTATTATATTATCGTTGTGTATATTCACAATTATTATCAATCGATATACAAATAATTAGTATACTGCACGTATTGCTTGGATTTATCTGAACGATTCTGGCGAAATCTTTTGGTCCATTAAAATCGCCGTACGTAAATAGTACGCGAAAAAAATATAAGACGTACATTTCATTGTAAATAGATTTTTCTATCAGCTTTCTAACACACAGGTGAGTATACAGTGCTTCTATTTTTTTTTTTTTTATACTTCAAACTACTCAAATTAATTTAATTATCAAGCAGAAAAGCTGCGCATCACAACGCGCGATAAAAAAAAATATAAATTTATAAAAACCGAAAATAAAAATTTTTTTTTTTAAAGTAAATTATTAATTGAAATTGCAGTGATTAGAGATTGGAATTATAATTATTTATAAAAAAAGAAGACTCGAAAATATTTAAAACAAGTAAATGTTAACATTTTACATATATTACTTTTATATATATATATATTTTTTTTAATACTTTTGAATCGATTAACGAGAACGAGATGAAGAACAATATGATAAATGATAACAATGATTAATGTGTAAATAATCATACAATACCTCTAGTGATCTACGATTATACACAATTTTATAAAAAATAAATTACAGAAAAATAATATCGTATTAAATTAAGCAAGTATCGTCATAAATAATAATACATTATTTAAATATTTAATGAAGCGCGTGCTAAGTTGCTGATTTAAATGATAAAATAAATTTGTGTACATAAAAATATAAAAATATGTACATAGTATTTAATAAATATTATTTTAAATACTTGCTTTTTTTATCGTAAATATTTTTCACTAATTAACTGTCAATTAACTTTTTTATATAAATCTAGTTTAAAATTTTTTTTACCAATTATTAACAGCACGCGAAATAAAATTTCATAAAAGCAACTGCTATAATTTATAATTATCAATCAGTAGTTAATGCAATTAACAATTAATTAACATTAACAATAACCATGTAATTATTAAATACTTGATTAATTTGATTATGTAATGTTCTAATAGATAGAGGTAGGTATTATATATGTATATATATATATATATATCGTTGGGTGTATGATGAACTTAATTAAATCAATTATTTTTACCGCCAATTCCTAATAAATTAATTAAATAATTTATTATTTAATTTTTTTTTATTAAATTAAAAATTAATGAATTAATAAGCTGGACTTGTTACTGTCGATACTTGTTTGGTGACGTCATGTTGACCTTGAGGAGGAACTCCACTTCGACGTGCTTTGAATTTGAGCCAGGTGTCATACCCATAGCATACCATGGCGCAGAATCCGAAAAACTGTAACAATAAATGTTTAATTACCAATGAATTTATACATCTGATTAGCAATTAAAATAATCAGGTCACTTACGGCTGCAGCGCCGAATCCTTCATTGGCATGAGCGTAATCAGCAGCCAGAGATGCAGCCAGCAAGTAGCATGCAGTCATTATTCCGCAGTAAAATAATTCCTGTAATAACCAGTAGTGTTATTATTTATATTTTTATAAAATTAAGTAAAAATTTATGACTCGCCGAATCGTATCAGGCATAAGCGCATTGACATTAAATTAATTCTGCTAAAACGCTCTAAACAAACGCTAATTTGTGCATCTGTTTGAATTATTTCAAACATATTTCATCTTTTATTTAAAAATAAAAGATAATTCAATTAAAATTAATAAATTTATATAACAATTATACTAGACTATGAGCATAATAAAATTTTTAGTGCGTAATTCTAATGTTTTTAAGTATAAACATTCAGTAAAAATTATTAGAGTATTTAAATAAATGGGTATTTGTCTCTAGGGATGAAAATATAAAATATAAGTCTGGTAATCGATAACCAGTAGGAAATTAAAATTGTACAACCGGAAATGGCGAGGACTTACGTACCTTACTCATTATTTGTATCCTTTACTGTTAAAGACAGTAGAAATATGATGAGAGATTGTATATGAACATTATGAATAAATGTTCAATTTATAGTGTAATGAAGTTTAAGTGTCACACAGAAAGACGACAGATAAAACAACAAGTATTTTATATTTAATTAATAATTTTAAATTATATTAATACTTACAATAGTGAGCCACGGGATCTTGTAAAGTTTCTCAACTAAATGGAACACGTAAGAAGCTAGAAGTATTAAAGTGCACCAAAATCCGACCATCGCAACTGTATTGAACCAGGCTCCTCTACTTAATTGAGCGTAATTTGACACTGCTATGCATATAAATCCCAAAATATCTAATACCTAAATAATAATAATTATTCAAGTAAATTTTTAAAAAATTGTTCAATAAAATATTTGATATTTGCCCTGTAAAATTTTTTTGGAGTAAATAGGAATTTAATTCCCTAGGAAAAATTTAACCTCCGGGTCGGAGTGGAACGGATTTAAATAAAATCCATATTTACTCCAAATTCACTATTGATTTTTTTACAGTGCGAGTACTTGAGTGTAAAATTACTGATATTAGGAATTTACCATTTCTATAATTTTTAATATTCCAGGCATTGTCCTAAAATATGAAGAATCAAATCTAAGACTTCGTTGAAATGTCGATGAACTAGTTGTGGTTGTCGTTGTTGTGACATGTTGTCCTGGAAATTCCTGCTCCATTTTAATAATTTATTTTATCTAAACAAAAAATAATAAACTGTATTAGGTAATGAACGTAAATAGTAATTATTAATAAAGTAAATAAAAAAAAATTAAATTTTTATTTTAAATGAAAAGGCGCTAAATATAGAAATGAGGTAACTACATAATAAAGTACATTAAATAAATAAAAGTCAAGTAATTTCATTGTCAATTACGATGCGTGTGGGCGTCAGCACAGAAATTTGTGTCATCTAATATTGATTAAAATCACTCGTTAAACCTCGAAAATTTTTAAATATCCTAATACCTGTTTCGTAAATTAATTTTTAAATTCGGATCAATTGTAAATTTTTTAATGATTATTGTCCATAATGATAAATTATTAATTATACTTATCAATAAAATTATCAATGTAAGAAACCGTCAAAAATATCAACCAGCAGATAAGAAATATAAAAATAAAAATGAATTTTTTCCTTAGTGAATCATAAATAAAAATATTTAATTAGATGCATAAACAGTAAATACATTGAGACGTAGAATGAAAATAAAATAATGAATAATCTCATTTATAATAAATTATTTATGATACTGAAGTTAGCTGACGTCTAATAATTTTTGAATTTTTTTTAGACGGTAAATTATAAAAAAAAAAATTGAAAAAATTGCACCTGTAGTTTTTAAAATTTTCTACGTGTGCATATTTTTAGTTTGAATTTTTTTTAATTGATTTGTTGAGAAAAAAATCCGAAAATTTTTAATTATTTGCTAACTTCAGGATCATAATTATTTTTAAAAACAGTAATAGCAGTACTGCATAATTTAATTGCGTAAAATGAGTAAGTGTACGTAGAAAGTAAAAAAAATGAAAGATTCTCAGCAGGAGAATAAAAAACAACCTGATGGGAATCACCACCAACAGAGATGCTGTAATAAAATTATGAGCTAATCCACGACCTTTTTAAATTATCTCATTTTACATACAATGAAAATTTTTCTCTCTCTTTCACTTACATATGACAATATGTTATTTTAAAAAATTTAACAATAACAAAAAAAATTATATTTCACAGTGTATGAAAATGTATGAAAGTTTAAATACAAAATAAAATAAATAGTAGGCGTTTTAATATTTAAACTAGTTTATGTATACGTACTACTTAAAATGTGTAATATTATATTGTATCGACCCGATTAAATCGATGTTTATTTCATGGATTGACGACGCCGTTTTAAAAATCAAATTACAACGACGTATTTGTTCTAGAATCTATTACCGATAATTATTTACAGTTATTGTACTATTCCGGTGTGTAATTTTCTGGACACTGATCGACACGTTATTTGTGTGTCAATGACAGAATATTATAATATAATATGTATAAAACTTACTACAATATATCAGAGTTATGTTTCTTCTGTGCGTATGTGACGCCGAGTGACTTTAATTTATGATGGATTAAATAAATATAACCTACTCCGAACCGAAAATTTTATATAAAGTTACGTCAGTTATCTGAATTATCGTTCGCCAGTAATTTGCTCAGGTGATGAGTTACCGGTATTTGAATTGCGCGCCTTTTTTTATATTCAAATAAAATAATTATTTAAAGACCTGATGACAGATTTATTAATATTGATATTAATATAAATCAATAGCTTTTATAAATTATTATTTTTCATGATATATATATATACATATTGATAACAACACCTGATAAATTTAGACTAGAAAATATGAAATTTTATTTGAATTTAAAAAAAGTAGTTTGGGGTTTTGGTGGGTGTGGACATAATTTTTTTTAGAATACACGTGTTTATTTTTAATAGACAAAGTGGTAAAAAAAAAAGCGGCTGACACTTCCGGGTTATTATAAAGACCCGAATATATTTACACGATCGCGGATACTCGGCAGAAGGTGGCAGGAATCCAAGCTTTTGAGTTACAAAAATAGAATGGCTACACTAGCTGCTGCTGCTGGCTGTGGTTTGCAGCAGTGCAACAGACGTTTGTCGTGGTCTAGTAGCCCCTGAATAAATTTTTTGAACCGAGAAGAGAGAGACCGGCATTAAATTTAAAATATTTTAACGCCGGTTGCCACCTCGGGATAATACTCTCGAGTATAACCGACAACCTGGACACTCTTCCTGGAGCACATGAGCGTAAGTTAAAACAATAAATTCATAACTTTTAAACTGATACTCTCTCTTGTAACTCGAAGTAAGTGTGTACTCTTTCATCTCTTCCCAAATAACACTGCCGCTCATTAAAACTAAAATACTTTTTCGTTGGTGCTATTTCTATTTTGGATACTGATGTACATATAAAAATTTAAAAACAAGTGTGAATAATATAAGTATGTTTGTTATTTTAATTATTTAGTAGGTTAATGTGCTGAGGAATGTACTGAGACTATAAACCGAGATGCGACGTGTTTGTTGACTGAAGAAACATTGCCATAAGCTAGATCTAATCGACTAAACGCATATCCATGCTTAGTTTATTCTTGGCCGAGAGCGTTGAGAGCAATGCTTGCTTTTTCCTTAGTTTCACAAATAGATCCTGATCAACTCACCCCGTTTTCTCGCTGTACTCTCCCACATCATTATTATAACAGACGCAACAATCACTCCTATTATTTCTTCATTTATTCATATCTAATTAATTTAATAAAAAAATAATTCATATTTTTGCCGCAAAAAGTTTGTGGATTAAATGCGGAGCCGATAATTTATTTATTTGATCCCTTAGTAAAGTTTACTCCGAGTGTGAGTTTTATTTATATTATTTGTAAAAAATTTACATTAATTCTGAAATCACTTTGCTGACAAAAATTATTTATTTACGTCGCATGCAAAGTTACGGAACTTTTTGAGTGTCGGAGTTATTCGGGTTAAAACGTAAATCCCGATTTTTCATCGAATTAAATTTTATATCAGCGACAAATTAATTAAATGATGATGTCATGGGTATTAAAAATTATTGGATACTGTCTTTTTATTTTAAATGTTTAAATAGATGTCAGGTGCTGAGAAGTGGCGGCCAATGGCCATTTCAAATCCATCAACACGTTTGCGTATGGCGCGTTCAATGCCTCATTGGGTTATGGTATTTATTTATAATTTGTGTTAATAATTAAAAAATAATGTTATTAATAAATAACAATTTATTGTCAAGGCACAAGAACAATCAAAATCAACGGAGAAATCATCGCGACAAGTGCCGACACCACCCAAAATCCCGCCACCATCTTTATCCGGCGACTGCGGCGATCCCGACTATGAAGTTATCGAATTTCCGACCCAGCAGACTTCGAGGACTAACAACAACGGCAGAGCATTAGAAATTACAAGAACAACATCAACAAACAACAACAACACTGTCAACAAATGTGCTCTTTGCGGCGTAAAAAATTTATTCGCAAGATGTGACGCGTGCAATGAAAATTTCTGCGAGACCTGCGACGATATGAATCATAAACATCCTAAGCGGCGTAATCACGTGCGCAGGAGAATTGTTACTGATAATAATCAAATGAATTTTCGTACTAGACCACCGTTGCCACCAAAAGGCGAAACTCCGGCGAATCCTCCAGTACCACCGCCGAGAAGAAATCGTAGAAATACTCAGGTAGGATGCGCTCTATCCTGATCACTTAGATCCTTTCAAGTCTTTAATTGTAATGATTTATTTTTCTACGAAATTCTGCATTATTTATTTATTTATTGGAAGTGTGATTAATAAATATCAAATATAATTATTTATTTTGTTATAAAGAGATAAATTTATTTTTTATAAATCACGCAGAGTTTCGTTATATTTAGTCGAGTCACAAAAATCATCAGCTTTTAGTTTTAGATGATGATAAATATTAATAATTTAATGTCACACCGAGGCGACAATTAATTTAATTATTAATTAATAATATTTATTACAATTATCATTTATTGATGTGATTGTATAAATAATTTATGTAATCAAGTCGACTTTAAAGGACATTACAGGGCTAATAGTTATCATAAATAGTTGCTTTAATTCCTAAACCCAGAACCCTATTACTTATATATTTATATTACATACAATAAACATAAAAAAAATAAGTAAAGTCAACAACACGGAGCATAAAAACCAAACAAGCTGAAGAACAAGTATCGAGTTTTTTAAATTTTGGTACTACACTTATAAAACTTAATGATTAATGATGATTATCAAGATCTCTCAGCTATTAAATGAAAGGTTTACGCGCCTAGGCAAAGGCGTCGGTTAATCAGGATCCTGGGGGCATGTCGTTTTCCGATAAAGTTTCAAGTTTGAAAAGGAATGTTGCCAATGTCCAAGGAAGACCATTGCCAATGGCTCCAGATTCAGCTTTAATTGCATCGAGATCAGTCCAGTCACTTAATACACCTCCTAGTAATAATGATCCCAATGGAACTGGAATGGATAAAATGTCAACACTTCAGGTACTAGTTTGATAATTTAAATTATCATTGAGATATTTAATATTTTTATTAAATAAAATAGGAGAGATATAGAAGGTATCAGGAAGCAATGAGAGCTCAAGATGCAAACAGACGAAGAATACCAACACCCGAAACTCCTAGAGATGCTCCGAGTCCCAGGCCAGTTAGTCTTGGCAGCTCTCGAGGTAATTTGATGGTTCCTCCAACTCCACCGAGGTCTGGAATGATGCAGTCATCAAGTGTTTGTGATTTATCTTCTCAGAATTTATGGAACCCGGCAATGCAACAGGTAATCATTTACTAAATTGCTTATTTTTAGTATTAATTATTAACTAGTTAATTCAATTTATTTAAATTTAAATTAATTATCAGGCTCAGTCAATGGCTCATTTGGCGCCGCGTATGCCAATGATGTGGTACCCGCCACCAGGAACATGGGACAATTCACTGAGTGGTTCTACTATGAGCCTCAATCATCCACCGGCAATGTGGGGCTACCCGATGGGGTACAACCAAGCAATGCTACCACCTCATTATCCGTCAGCTAATGTCTCCAGGTGTCCCAGTCCCGCAAGGAGCTACAAATCTAGTAGGCGCAGTAGAGCTGCTTCGCCGTCGCTCAGCCAAAAATCAAGAAAGTCCGTAATGTCAAGAGCCAGACGATCACCAAATTCGACTGACGCGAGCTCTGAAGAATCTGATGACTCGGATTACGATGACCGGCTGTCAAGAAGTTCAAGAAATTTACGGAGAACCAGCGTTTCTTCACGACGAACTGCTGGTTATCATGATATTGATGACAATAGATCGACAATGTCACGAAGTCGCCGGGGGTGTGTTTTTAATTTGTTCATTGGTTGAATTTACTTAGCAACGGGCTGAATTTATAAATTATTTAATATTATTATTATTTTTTTTTTGTAGACAATGGAGATCAGATGACAGAATAAACGGAATCAATTCTTCGTCATCACGAAATTTGGACTACGAAGACCTGGACAGTCGATCGGTATCTTCGAGACAGCAGTCGGAGAATGATGATCACCGGAGGTCACGAAGAAATCAAATAGATCATCAGTTATCTTCTCGACAAAATTCCGAAACTGATGACAGTCGCGGGCGTAAACGTACTGAGCATACGAATGTAAATGTCGATTCACGATCACGGATTTCTTCCCGTCATAATTCTGAGACTGATGATGACCACAGAATGCGACGTAAAACTGAGCCTGTCAATGATGATAAATCAGTGAGAAGTAATGGAACATTGCGAAGCAGACGAAAATCTACCACAGAACACGATCGTCGAGATTTAAATAAGAAAAATAATTCAAATATGACGCGGCCTAGACTCGCTAATTCTTCTGACAGTACTGGGGAGTTTGTGACTAATAATAATAATAAACGGGCTGAGTCAGTAGCTAAGGAAATTCCAAAATCGCCTTTAAGAGAAGTACGAAAATCTTCTGAAAGAGAATTAATAAAAGAACCGGCTCCTGCAAAATTAATAAAAGAATCGACTCCAGATAAAAATATAAAATCACAATCTAATGAAAATTCAAATCAAGATAAAATAAATAAAGCTAAATCATCAGCTTCTTTAATCAAAGCAGCCTCTGGAGAAACTGCACCAGTAGAGACAACTGAAGACTTGCAAGAATGGGCATGCGAACACTGTACATTTATAAATGAACCCAAAGAACGGGTTTGTATTGTCTGTTGCAAAACTAAACGAAGTGCGCTCCCTCCCAGTCCAGTAAACGCAACAGAATCTTCAGAAAATATTGAAGAGTCTAATCCTGAGCCCGCGACGAAGGCTTCGAGTATAAAAATGTCCAATGGGGAAGAAAGTGGTGACAGTACAGCGACTACCCAAAGCAAAGGTAGAATGAGACGAAAAATAAGTTTTTCTTTTGGTACTAAAGTATTTAAATAATTTAGATTGAAATATTTATTTTTAGAAAATATATATTTATATTTAGAGCCATTATTTATTTTTAAAATTCCTAAACATTTTGTTTCATTTATACAAGCTATGTACACTTGTCTTGAATGAATAATAAATAAATATTTAAATAACAAAAATATAAATTTCTTTTATTTATTATTCATTCAAGTGAATCCTATCCCTAACAGTTTACACTTTTCCTTACCGATATTTTTATCTAATTTCAGATGTAAAAATTGAAAATAATAACGAAGAATTAAATTCAAATATAAAAGAAGACGATAAAGTCAATAAATTAGAGTCAGTATCAAATTCGTCGCCGCGGGAAAATAAAAAAACCCATGATTCAATATCTACATCCACGTCTCCTATCAAAGAACTTGAAGAAACTTCTTCCGCAGTAGCAAAAGTACAAGACGATATTCCTGTGCTGTCACCAACTCCTGTCAAAGCTTTAGAAACTTCTGCAGGACCTTCACCTGTCCCCTCGATTACTGCGTCAACTGAAAGAGGAACTTCACCCCCACCTCAAAGTATTGCCACTCAGGTTCGCTTCTAATCAACCGTAATATTAATAATAATTAATCGTGAAAATTTATTTTTAAATATTTTGTAGACTTACGATGTGCTGCCGAAAAATAATGGAACTGGAAAAAAGTCTAAAGAATATCGTGATCAAAAAATAATTTATCAAGATGAAAGTGATTGCGAGGTACGTCGATTGAAATACGTAATTATAAAAATAATAATTGCAATATTTATAATTGATATTGGAAGTGAGATTTAATTTTAGGAAATGAGATTCACAAACAGTCCAGATTTATATCCACGGGTGCATTATATCAATCAGCACATTAATCACCCGACTTCTTCACATGGAACAAGAAGAAATTCTACAGATTCAACGCATCTTTATTTTAATTCTAGGGTAAAAAATTAATAAACTGTGACCTGTTTGTAAATAATTTTTACTCCTAATTATTATTTTCCTTTTTTATTTATTTTAATTAATAATTTATATATTTATATGTTTATTTATTAATAATCCTCACTTAGTTGCTTTTTTATATTTAATTTAATTGCGTAGCCTCGGTGTGAATAGACATTAATAATATAAATAACTTTATAATGATTTAAAAAAAATATTTTAAAATTGTAAAGACGATTTGTTATTTTTAAAATAAAATTGTTGTAGGAAATAAATCAACCGAGATATCATCAGGAATCGCCAACAATTGTACCAGTATCTCCAAGTGTATCAACTTTGACACGTCAAGGTTTTGAGATTGTTGAACTTTTACGTGAAGCTGAACGTCAAGGATTTTCAGCAGACGACATTCAAGTGGCACTGGCACAGGGCGCTGTTAATCCTATTGATTGGCTCATAAATCAGTGGCCACATCTCATTGAAACTGTTCAAATTCTTGTTACAACAAGAGGAAAAGAAATGCCCGATTGTAAAAACGACATTGGATATTTATCGATCGTCGAAGCTAAAGAGGTTTTGCGTGCATGCAAAGGCGATGTTTGGACTAGTGTCACTCGAGCTATTCAACTAAGGCAACAAAAGGTTTTTTATTATTTCATTTACTATTTTAACTTTAATTTTAATTGATCATCATACTGATAATAATTTTTGTCTACGGATTTAGGTCGCAGGAATAAAAGCTAAAGGTAATTTTTCGCTTGTTGATGTTGTTCGAGCGCTTGATAATAATGCGGGCAATGAAGATCTAGCATTATTAGAGTTACAAAAAAATCAATTGAAACCATTTCTAATGCGTATATGGGGTCCGCCTGCTGGGGTGGAAAATGACGAAGCTGCTCCGCATACGGGTAAATAAATTTTGTTATCATTTATTGTGATAAAATAATTTTTTGAATGCTAAATATTTATTTACTCACTGAAAATAGATGTAGCGAATGATGCTGGTGGGTCGGGATTGAATGAACACATTGGAGGAGCAATGGATTTGGATGCACTGAAGCAGGTAATAATACCCTCACTTGATAATTTAGCAGAGTTGCAGGCTGGATGTCAGCAAGAGTCACCAACAGCGAAATCAACAAATCAATTGTTTAATGATGTTGAGGAGCCCGATAAAAAAAATATTGGTAATAATCATAATAATTTATTCAACAGTTCTAAAGCCACCGATAAACATTCTGCTTCACAAAAATTGGAGACCATTGATACAGAATCTGGTAAAACTTTGATGATTACGGAAAAACATGGTAATGATGATAAAGTCGAATCCGCTGGTGTTGAAAATTTGGAATTTAAAAATTCAGATAAAAATGATTTGAAAGATTTACCAGAGAAAGAAGAAATTATAAATATATCGGATAACTCTTTACAAAATTTAGCAGTTGAAAATTTATTATTGGCTATGAAATCATTGCCAGAACAAGTTTTGGGTTCATTGACTGCTGCTGTTCAAGAATTATCGATTAAATTGGAGCCAGAAGTAGTTAATAAAGAAAATAAAATTGATGAAAAAATAGTTGACGCATCAATTGAAACTCCTGCTGAAGTATCTACGAAATTAGAGCCAGAGCCAGAGGCAGTGAACGAAGAAGTAGTTGAAGATAAGAAAAATAATGAAAAAATAGAGTTGCCAATTGAAACTTCTGAGAAATTAATTGAATCAGAGCTAGAAGTGATGAAAGATAAAAAAAGTGAAGAGAATTTGAATTTATTAATGGAAACTTCTGACGAGTTTAAAGAAACTTTAGAAGCTGATAAAAATTTAGTAGAAATAGAGAGCCCTGTGAGAGAAGAAATAGTTGTAGATAGAGTGAGTGAATTAGTTGAATCAGATAGTCCTGATATTTCCAAGAATGAAGAAGCAGAAGTATTTTACGAAGCGGTACGTACGTTTTCAAAATCAGAATTAAAATCTGATGATAAGAATGAAAAAACATATGATATGACGCCGACCGTCATACCTCCACCTCCATCACGCATGAACGCACTGAAATCATTGAAAAATCGATTGACGAGCATGATATCAAAATTTCCATCAATGAAACTCGGTGGTTACGAAAAACCAGAGCCAGTTGAAACAAATCAATTTAATGACAAAGAGTCGGCGAATTTATCGCTTAATTCGCGCCCTAATTCAATTAATAATAATATTAACAATCACGCTTCTAATGGAATTAATAGTAATAATAATAATAATGATATATTTAATGACAGTATCATTTCACCTATTAGCGCTTCAATTAAAAATAATTCAAAAACATTTAAATCATCTGCTACCATTACTCCCACAAACAATGAGGCTGTTTTAAATATTAATGGTATTAATAAAAATAACGAAGCTTTTATTAATGGAACTTATTCTGATGACAATAAAGCGGGCCCTGCTGTAGTTGATAATTATGAAAAAGAAAAAGAATACCAGTCGCCTGTATTTTTTCAGAATACTCTGAGTGTTGCAGAGTCTCGAGATGTTAAACGTAGCACTATTTATATTGAACCTTTGACGGTTAATAGAGACAGAAAAATATTTGATGATTTTAAAAATAACGTTAAAGTAGAAGTAGATGTAGACGTAGAAGTTGATGGTGATCAAGATTTTAAAATTAAAGAGACGGAAGTAGAAAATAATATAAAAAACTTAGAGTTTAATCAAGAAATAAATAATGTAGTGGAAGTGAACCATTTTAAAGAGATGGATACTGGGGGAGAGATTGAAGAGAAAAATATAGAAGTAAATGTTATTAATGAGTCTAGAGATGAAGATGATTTGTTTAATGATGCGTCTGGTGACGCTGAAACGTTTGAATTAAAAATAACGGAATCTCCTTTGTTGATTTTCAATGACGCGGCACCTGTAGAAGAGCCTCCGGTAGTTCGAGGCTCGCTGAAAATAAATTTTTCACGATTTTCTGAAACGAACGAAGTGATAAATGAGCCTCTTAAATTTGCTAGTCAAAAAATATTAGAAAATGAATCAGTTGGGCCTGTGATACCTCTAGAAGATGTTTTGCCGAAAAATTTTACCGCAAGTTCGATAATTGAGACGTCGATTGAAATTAATGAATCTGCGGTGAAAAATGAAAATATTCAGAGCAATTTCTTTACCCCTAAGCCGATTGTTAAAGCTAGAGCTAAATCGCCGGTTAAAAAAGCATTTGCGTTGAGAAAATTACCCGCGCGCAAGTGTTTTATTGGGGCGAAGAAAAATTTTGCTTTTGGAGGAGTACCAAAAGACACTGCGGTGTCGAGAGCTAAAGAATGTGCTGATAAAATTGCGGCCAAGTCATTGATGTCTAGTGTAAGTGTGAATCAAGTTAAGAAACTTGAGGTTGTTGATGTAAATCGGAAGAGTGGATGTGATAAAAGGCCAGAATTAGTTTCTAAGATTGAAAAGGTTGAGGCGGAAGAAAAAAAATTGAGTTTTTCTAGTCAGAAAATAGATAAAGATATCGTTAATAAGCCTACGCCGAGAAGTAAATTACCTTCACGGATTCCTGTTTTCCGAAAGCAACCGTGGGTCGCTGGACAAACGATATCTGTAGCAAGTCAAAAAATAATTGAAATTAATGTTTTGAAGCCCACGAATTCAAGTTTTAATGTACCAAGACGAACTATTCCTGTTTTACACCCATTGGCTACATCTCCAACTGACAGTAAAAATAAAATTAATAATCTTAATGAAAATAATAGAATTAATGTTAATAAAAACGTCAATTCTCAAGTAACCGTTGAAAAAGTAAATGGAAATTCTAGTTTTAAATCAAGGGATGAAGGAAAATTACTAAAAAGTAATAATGAATCTATTCAAAGTAAAGTTACTGGAAAAAATACAAGTCAAGAGATAATTCAAAGTAGAGACAAAAAAATTAGTCATAGTATTAATAAATCAATTGATGACAAATTATTTAGAGCTAAATCTTCTGATGATTCCTCGAAGAATAAAGTAAATGAATGTTTAGAATTAAATGAAGAGTATAGTGAAGAAGAAGTAGAAGATGAGGAAGAAGTAGAAGAAATTGAGGAGATAGAAATTGAAGATGATGATAGTTCTGAGGAAGAAGTGGAATACGAAGAAGAAGAAGAAGAAATTGAAGAATTAAGTGACTCTGAAACAAGTGATACAAATACTAAAAGTTCAGTTATCATGCGCAGAATAAATTCAACTGATGAGCTAACAAATGCTGAATTAATGCTGAAGAAAACATTAGATGATATTAAAGCAGAAATATCTGATTCGGAGTGCGAGCAAGTAAGTACTGATTCTAGTCAAAGGTCTGTAGGAAGTGACGAAGAAGTTGAATTGTCTGAATCCAATGATTTACCAGAAGATTCACCCGAACTGAATGATACAAAGGCTGATGTCGATGTTGAATCAACAATCGTACTAACTTTGCCTAAAAAAAAGTCAACCGAAACTGAGGGTACAGATAATTCAATCACACAAAGTACATCTGAAACAATTAAAATAAAAGACTCAAAAGTATTGAAAGTAGAGGTATCTGAACCTGAGGTTGTTGTTGTAAATAAAAATAACGAGTCGCGTAAACGTTTTTCGATAGTCGCGGAATATGTTCAGCAATTTGAAGGTGAAACTCAAAAGTATGAGAGGAGAAATTCAAAATCAAAGCAACAGGATAGTGTCAAGATTACACGAGAAAAATCGCCGGTTAACGAGAGGGAGGTCAGTAGCCGTGTCGACATATTAAACGTATTTATCTTCTTCACAGGAATTTTTTCAACAGACCGTAATTAAATAAAGCCAAGACTGATATTACGTCAACTAAAGGACCAATTTCTACAAACGACTTTTTAAATTTATCAACTAGCCCAAGTTTTAAAATAATTATGTAATTTGAATTATTTCAGTAGTTTGGTAGGTATTTATGATCTATCATTGATCTATTATCATCGCAATGCTTTTTTCAGTTCATTATCAAGCATCTGCTTAATTTGTCAATAAATAATATCACCGATTATTCAATTTCATCAAGTTCGTTTTTAGATATTGGTATCTTTTACTGTTATATAGAATTAATTTATAATTATTATAATGGATACTAATTGGATAACATTGAAAAAAAAAAAAAATGTTAATTTACTTGACAGAGAACAGCAAGACGTTTATTGGCAGAAGGGCGGGTGTCCAGCTACGATGAAGCCGAGATAGCAGCAAGTTTAATTGGTCTCAAGTTCCAAGATGATGAGGCGATTCATGCAGCTAAAGAATGCACGAGCGTTGAGTCCGCAATAGCATTTCTCCAGCAGGAATGTGAACTTTGCACTGGTCGATTTGCCGTCAGCCAGATGATCTCGATGCTGAAATGCATCCATCGATGCTGCAATGACTGCGCTAAAAATTATTTCACTATTCAGATCAGCGATCGTAATATCATGGATGCTGTGTGTCCGTTTTGCAAGGAACCGGATCTTAAAGATGCATCCGAAGATGAAGTTCTTGAGTACTTTAGTATTTTGGACATTCAGTTAAAGTCACTTCTGGATCCTCCGATTCATGAGCTCTTTCAGAGGAAGCTCAGAGATAGGACTCTGATGCAAGACCCTAATTTCAAGTGGTGTGCTCAGGTAATTACTTTTTTTTATTTTACAATTTATAAAATTTCCTGATGAAAATTTTTATTTCAGTGTTCGAGCGGATTCTATGCGAATCCAAATCAAAAACGACTGATATGTCCCGATTGTCGATCAGTAACTTGTGCATTTTGTCGAAAACCTGTAAATATTTTATTTGAATTTATTAAATAATAATTATTATTGTTATTAAATTTAAAAATTTTAAATTACAGTGGGAAAAACAACATGAAGGAATAACATGTGAACAATTTGAAGAATGGAAAAATGAAAACGATCCCGACAACCAAGCGATAGGTTTAGCGAAACATTTAGCAGACAATGGAATCGACTGTCCTAAATGTAAATTCCGTTATTCTCTATCGCGAGGAGGTAAACAATATTCTTAAACAAATTCAATAAATTAATTAATTGACTAATTGATTGATTGATTAATTAATTGAGCATGTAATTTTGAAGGTTGTATGCATTTCACGTGTAACCAATGCAAGTATGAGTTTTGCTGTGGCTGTGGTAAAGCTTTTATGATGGGCGCCAAGTGTCCAGTCAGTTCCTATTGCGCGAAACTCGGTCTCCACGCCCATCATCCACGCAATTGTCTCTTTTATCTTCGTGACAAAGAACCAGCGCAGCTTCAAAACCTTCTGAAGGACCACGGCATCGAATTCAATACTGAGAACACATCGAACGATCGCAAATGCAAAGTTCAGTTGCAGAAAGAAACACCAACTGGCGTAACTGATGCTATTTGCAACTCGGATGTTGTAGAAAATCATGCTGGACTGTGCAGGTAATTAAATATTAATATCGTTCGTTAAATTTCTTTTTTTTCTAAATTGAATAAATAAATTTAAAAAATTCTTGAATTTACTTTGGCTAAGTAAAAAAAAAAAAAAAAAAGAAAGTGTAAAAACAAATGTATAATCTAGGATTCATTATATCGAGTATCTAGTCCAAAAAATTCGTTTATCAAAATTGGAACCACTATCGTTATTTAATATTGATGATCTAGAGACTTGCGTTAAGCGTGCTGGGTTAAATTTACCCGCAAATTGGTATCGACGTGATCCTGAGGATTATCGTCGTGATCTCGCGGAGGTAAATTTATAAATAGTTATAACATGAGTTACATTAAAAAAAGGCACTTTTCCCCGCAGGCAGCACTACGTTGAGTACTTGGCGGGCCTGGTACTCAAGTCAAAACTGGACCCTGTTACGATATTCGATTTGAACGAGACGAAGCAGGAGTTGCGCCGACGGGGAAAAGTCCCGCCTATCAAGGCACAAGAAATGTCCGAGCAGGATTACCTCAGGGCGTGTATTCAGGTGACTGATTCACACACGCTCCAAGTTTAATCCTCTTCTGGATAACACCGCTTGTATACTAACACACTAATGCTGTGATAACAAAACTTCCCTCTGTCTTTATAATGTTTTTTGTAATCCTTTTCTCATTTTGAATAAATATTAATCTACTTATTCTTTTTACAGGTCGTCCAAAAAGAAATTCCGTTGGAGTAATTGTTTTTATTATTAATGTTAATTAAAAAATATTAAATATTTATTATTGTCGATTGTTAATAAATTATTATATTATAGTTAAAAAAATTGGAAAACCAAAATGTCCACCCCTCAATCTCCCATTTGATTTTTTACTACGAAATTTAGTTTAAATATTTCTTACCGTACAAGATGAGTTGGTGTAGCGACCCGGTTACAGATAATCTGTTCTTCTGGATGAATCCGCATTGATGGCATGCAGCAAATTGACACACAGTTGTAATGAGTTGCCAGTTTGTATAAAAATTGACAATTAATTTTTGCTAAGAGTTCTGCCCACCACTCAATAGGACAAGAACCAGGTGGTCCACCAGATTCACATTGATATTGTTCTATCTCCAATTCACCTTGATCTCCAATAATTGGTCGCTGTTGTTTGAGGTCAAGTTCTTGAAGAAAAATTAAAATCGCTGATATTTTATTGATACAATAAATTTAATAACCATAAATTATATAACAAAATTTGATAATTTCCGCTCCTCGCTCTCAATACTTTTTTTATATCGATTAATAATTAAATATTTTACTTACAAGTAATAGGCCCAAGACGCGATCTAGATCCATATTTTATGATCCTGAAGTTAGCAGACATTTAAAAATTTTTGAGTTTTCGTATTTCAACAAATCAATTGCAAAAAAATAAAATAAAAATATGCACATGTAGAAAATTTAAAAAACTACAGGTGCAATTTTTTCAAATTTTTTTTTTGTTCTATCGTTTAAAAAAAAATCCAAAAATTATTAGACGTCTGCTAAGTTCAGTATCAATCCATTTTTAGCGTTTGAAAGAACCCTATCGAGTCTCCGTTGAATTTAAATCCCCCGGGAAATTTGATATCAACGCAGGGGATCAATTTCTAGCCTGATAAAAATATTATTTATAACTAATTATATTTCAAGTCACGAATCCAAGATTTTGTGTATTTAAAATATCGATAGTCGAACTGAATAATCGATTTTTCGATTAATCGATTGTTTTTCTGCAACATCAGTATCTTAAGGCTGGTGGCGCTTTAATTTCACTCAGTATCTCAGTGTAATCTAAAAAAAAAATACACACATATATATATATATTACTAATATTTTAATTTAATGCCTTATTTACTGAATATATTAGCACGTTATTTATAATAAATACTCACTATCCACTGACTTTTAAGTGGTTAAGTATTATAACATAAGCAATATGACTGATTTTTCTGAACCTGAAAATTCTGTGTCGGCTGAACAAGCCGCGGAGGCGGAAAGAT
This sequence comes from Microplitis mediator, assembly GCF_029852145.1. Taxonomy (NCBI): domain Eukaryota; kingdom Metazoa; phylum Arthropoda; class Insecta; order Hymenoptera; family Braconidae; genus Microplitis; species Microplitis mediator. Next base: position 1,078,344 of record NC_079978.1, on the reverse strand, counting down.
TCAAAGAAGCGGCGAATGTGTATTTTAAAAGTATGTTAATTTCATTATTATATATTAATTTATTTAAATTTTAATAAAGTCGTTCATTTAAATTGACTCTTTCATAAGTCTCTATTTGAAGTTGTTATTTAATTGAGTCACGTGTTTGGTTAAAATCTAACCCCACTTTGTGATTCTACTTAAATCCACTAATTAATTACTGAGATTATATATATATTTAATGTCAGCAATTGTCTTTTCATTTATTCATGTATTTTTTACAGTCCAAAGTTATGAGGAGGCCATTGAAAATTACACGAAAGCAATAGAATTAAATCCCTACATGGCATCGTATTATGGGAACAGAAGTTTTGCGTATCTCAAGACCGAATGTTTTGGTTACGCATTAAACGATGCTACCAAGGCCATCGAATTGGACAAGAACTATGTTAAGGGCTACTGGAGACGAGCTGCAGCTAACATGTCATTGAGTAAATTTAAATTAGCGCTCAAAGATTTCGAAACAGTCACCAAGGCCCGACCCCACGACAATGACGCTAAACTTAAATATACTGAGTGTTTTAAAATTGTTAAAAAATTGGCGTTCGAAAAAGCCATTTCAGTTGATGACAACAAAAAAAATATTGCCGATTCAATTAATCTAGACTCTATGGGTTAGTTTATTTTTTATTCAAATATTTAAATGTCTAGAGAAGTAAAGTTTGTTATTTTAATTATTTTACTTACTTGGTACAGCGATCGATGATGATTACAATGGACCAAAATTAGAGAATGGAAAAGTGACGTTAGATTTTATGAAAGATTTACTCAAGTGGTATAAAGACGAAAATAAATTGCACAGGAAGTACGCCTACCAAATTTTACTAGATGTAAAGAATTGGTTTATGGCACAGCCTAGTTTGGTCGACGTCACAATACCTGACGATAGTAAATTTACAATTTGTGGTGATATACACGGTCAATTTTATGATCTATTAAATATATTTGAACTCAATGGTCTACCATCAGAGACTAATCCATATGTATCCTTTTTTAAAAAAAAATTTCATTTTTTAAGGGCATTTTTCAAAGTGATTTTGGAATGTTTAAAAAAAACTTTTTTTTTACAAAATAAATCATGATAATGATTAATTATTTTTCTTAATTAAATCAATCAGTTGTTCAATGGAGACTTCGTTGATCGAGGGTCATTTTCAGTAGAATGTATATTTACACTATTTGGATTTAAATTATTGTATCCAAACCACTTTTTCATGTCCAGAGGTAATTTATTCAAACTCAATAACTTAAGACTTAAGGGGGTGCGAATATCGTTCGAATCGAATCGAATCGAATATTAATATTCGATAGGAAATCCGAATCGAATAATTCGAATTTTCGAATAATTCGAATTTTCGAATTATTCGAAAGTTCCCGAATAATTCGAAAAAATTCGAATAATTCGAAAGTTCCCGAGTAATTCGAAAATTTTCGAATAATTCGCGAATAGTTCGAACAATTCGCGAATTATCGAAATATCACTGGATTTTCTATTGAAAACTTGTAGAAATTAATATTGAGAATTTTTAAATATTTCATGTGTAACCTTTTTCTTATTTATTTTTTTTCAAACGGAAATTAATAATTATAAAAACCAAAATGAATTGAAAAGATCTTTTGCCAATAATAGTATCTATATTTTTTATGTTACTGACAGAGATTAACAATTGAACATACATTGAAATTGAGCAATTGTTTTCTCCGGATAATTGATTTTTAATCAAAAAGTATACTATTATTCGTAACTAGAATATTTGATACACGATGTAATGGAATTCAAATTGAAAACAATAGAAAATCCAGTGATATTTCGATAATTCGCGAATTGTTCGAACTATTCGCGAATTATTCGAAAATTTTCGAATTATTCATGAACTTTCGAATTATTCGAATTTTTTCGAATTATTCGGGAACTTTCGAATAATTCGAAAATTCGAATTATTCGATTCGGATTTCCTATCGAATATTAATATTCGATTCGATTCGATTCGAACGATATTCGCACACCCCTATTAAGACTTTAAAATCTTGACATATTATTTTTTGTAATAGGAAATCACGAGTCAGCAATAATGAATCATATGTACGGATTCGACGGGGAAGTCAAAGCTAAATACACCCCGCAAATGGCCCAACTGTTTACCGAAGTTTACAATTGGTTACCACTAGCGCACTGTCTCAACAACAGAGTCCTCGTGATGCACGGCGGATTGTTCTCGCGAGACGACGTGACACTGCAGGAAATACGAGAAACTGACAGAAATCGACAGCCGCCAGATGAAGGTGTCATGTGCGAATTATTGTGGTCAGATCCGCAACCGCAACCAGGACGCGCACCAAGCAAACGGGGTGTTGGTGTCCAATTCGGACCTGATGTCACACATAACTTCTTGAAGCTCAACGGTCTTGATTATATTGTCAGGAGTCATGAAGTTAAAAATGAGGGTTACGAAGTTAGTCATGAGGGAAAATGTATAACTGTTTTCTCAGCTCCAAACTATTGGTAAATATTTATCTTTATTATTTTATAAATTGATAATTATTAGATATTTCATGTTTTATATTTTATTTTAGCGATACAATGGGTAACCGTGGTGCCTTTATTACACTAAATGGCAAAGATATGATACCAAACTTCACATCGTACGATGCAGTGGTGAGTATTATTATCAATAATAATAATTTTTATTGAATATTCGTAAATGGAGGGACAAAAATTTTTTTATTCCTCCAAATTGAAAAATAAATAAATAATTAAATTAATGAATTTTTGTTTTAGCCTCATCCAAATGTTAGGCCAATGCAGTACGCAACTTCCTTGATGAAATTCATGATCTAATAAAATGAAATACTATTATTTAACGATTAATTAATAATGGTAATAATATTAATAATAATAATAATAAGAAGAATAATAGTAAGAGCGAATAATTAATATGAATAATATTAATGATAATAATAACGATAACGGTAATATTGATAATAATTGCGATTAAAATTCAATTAGATGAATAAAAGTGTGGATAATATATTTGATACAACCGCGAGAAAAAAAGACACGCTTACACTTTTACAAAAACTAATAAAATTAAAATATCAATACTCATAATAGGAAAATGAAATCAGAATGTATGATATTTTAAATGAATGATTTTTCGCAATGTAGCTAAGTAACAAAAAAAAAAAGAAACAAAGAACAAAATAACGCCGTGATAATGAGCTGATGTGCTTTCTCATTTTTTAAATCTTTTTATGGATTGTAAAATAGCGTTTGTTTCGACGAAAACAGAGCTTGTTATTAAAATGTAATCGTGAAAAAAAAAGTAGAAAAAAAATATTTATATATTTCAATATAATATTTTCAGCTGTGAGTTACATTAAAATTCAATGTATAATTTTTTGAACTTATCTTTTAAGTTGCTGGAGAACGAGCATGTAGAATTAATTGGATAGAAAAAAAAAAGACAAGATTTATTATGTCTTATATTTTAATTTCATTTTAGTGAATCATGTAATTATAATATTATTATTGATTGCGATTATTTGTTATTAGGATAATTGATTAAATACTTGATACGTATGTGAACTCAGTATGAAAAATATAAATATGTAGTACAATGTAACCGTCAATTTGTTTTTTCAGTCGCATTATTAATATAGTAATTAACTTTTATACAAATTCGCGTTTACGATTGACGGATTCAATTCAATTTGATATTTTTTGTTTTTTGTTAAATAAAAAATAATGTTTATAATGTAAATTATTTTATTATTTATTAATATTCCCTTTCCATATATTTTTGATTAATAAATATACGAATTACTTTACATCCATTATTATTTTGATAGCATCCATAATTTCTTCGGGTAATTTATCACGATTTTCCCTGGTTACTTCATAAATTTTGCAATCATTTATCTGATGTAATTTATCAAATAAACTACGATGTCGCTGAGGAACGCGATCTTTCGCTGGAATCGTAGCGACGACAAAATTTTTTTTCAACGGGTCTTTAAAAAATAAATTGTCAATACAATCAATGAATCGCTTGCTAAATAATTCCATCTTTCCAATTTCATCAATCATCAAAATATCCTGCAAAAAAAAATCTCTTGCTTATCACATTTATAAGAGCAAATAATTTTTCTTACTGATTTTGATTGTAGTCTTGGCAGTGCAACGGCTTCAAATTCATCAACAAAAACTTGATAATTCCCAACTTTTATTTTCGAGGGTTTCCTTCCTTCCAAAGCAGATCTAAAAAAAAAACAAGTTTTGATATTAATTAGGTGATAAGTTTTAAAATTCAATTAATAAATTTATAATTACTCAATTCGTGCTAGACAACTTCGCTGATCGACATTTTTTAGTGGCACGACATCGAACCCAATCCTCATCTTACAAGACGATCTCATTTCTTCAGTATAAAATCCATCATAATTAAATTTATATCTTTCAATTAAATCACTTATTTTTTTACATACTGTCGTCTTGCCAATACCTTTAATTTCAAAAATATCTGTCAATATTAATCTTTAGTAAAGAATTTTAATTGGGATCTAAAATATCACAGTGACATCCAATGTTAAGTATTTGATTTTAATTCAATTTATAAAAAAAAAATTAATTAAAAAAATTGCACTTGTAGTTTTTTAAATTTTCTACATGTGCATATTTTTAGTTTTTTTTTTTTTTTTCAATTAAATTGTTGAGAATAAAATTCGAAAATTTTTAACTGCCTGCTAACTTCAGGAGCATGTGTGAATGTAGCAGACATCAGACAAATTTAAAATTATTAATAAATAGAGTAAATAATTAATAAAATAAAATTTAAAAAATTTTGAAATTAATAAGTGTATTTTTTATAAATTTTATTTTATCAATTATTTACCCTATTTATTTATAATTTTAAATTTGTCTGACGTCTGCTACATTTACACTCGTCTTCTTTTATCACATTAATTTTTTAAAAATAATTAATATATTAATAAATAATTGTTCAAATTTAAAATACCTGGTGGACCAGTTAAAAGTATTCGAGTTATCCGTTGAGTGGCGCGAGAATCCATTATCAATGTTGTGTCTGTGTCCTGTCGTCTATCTTTTATTCCATGTGGTAATGTAGTCAACAAAATATTACACACAAAAGTATCTTATTTCTTTCCTGTTAAATGTCCAATTCTACATACATTCTACATTAAAATCACCTCAAACAAATTCTCTGTATCTCTAAAAAAAAAAATTAACATCTTTTAATTTTTATTTCACAGTAAATATGAATTAATTAATTATCATCTGCTATAAACGTCATACGTGAGTAATAAAAAAATATGTTGACTTACTTTTTTTTTTTTTTTTTCAAACAAATATAAAAACACGTAACAAAAAGAACATAATGTCAGAGTTTGGTGTTCATATACTTTATAGATATTGATGTTGATAACTACAACCAATATAATAATAATAATAATAATAATAATAATAATAATAACGATAATAATAAATAACTGGTAGTAAATAATTATATATAATTATTAGTTGAATATAATTAATATAAAATATATTATAGTATAAATTATATTACAAACTGAAGTGAGAAGTTGAGTAATCAGCTGATAGAGCTGCTGCTATTGTGCAGAGATTTTTTTTCTCTGAATTTACGTTCCATCTAAACCTCAAAGGATAAAAATTAAAACGTAGCAAGAAAGCTGTCGGAAAAAAAATTAAGACATTTTAGTAAACGTCATAAGTCGAATGATGATAAATTATTTTAAAATTTAAATTTAATTACAAAAATAATTTTGTCACATTAAACGGAAATATTTATTGAGTAGATTTAAAACAAAATAACATTTAACGATTTAAATTACTAAGGGGAAGTATATGATATATTTATAGATGGAAGGAGAAAAAGAATAATAAAAGTCGTACTTTCGCTGGAGGTAATTCTAGAAGGTTGTGAAAAAATTTGGACGAATTAATATAATTATTGTTATTATTAATAAATAACCATGGCTCGTCCTTGCGATCGCAATCCTCTTAATTGCCTCTTGTCTCGTCAAATTGAGGATCGCGTTGATTATTGCAAGCAACTTGTCAACGCAAGATTATCTCGTTCTGATAATTTATATCGAAAAGATTTAATGTCGCATTACGGTTGTGTCAACGCTATTGAGTTCTCTAAGGAGGGACATCTTCTTGTCTCAGGTTTGCTTTTATTATATTTTATTTTGTTGAGATTTTATTTTTATACTAAAATAAAATAAAATTTTGTTGGTATTTAAAAAAGGGGGAGATGACAGAAGAGTTCTTTTATGGAAAGTTGATCAAGCAATTCAAGGCTTAGGTGAACCTATGGCCATGAAAGCCCAACATAATAGTAATATTTTTTGCCTTGGATACGATAGCAGCAATTCTAAAATATTTTCAGCTGGTAATGATGATCAAGTGATTGTTCATGATCTTAAAACGTAAGGAAAATTTATTTACTTGATTATTTATTTTTATATAGTCGTCATTAGTCTGATTTTACTTTTTTGAATTCCAGTGGAGACCCGTTGGAATTTTTCCTTCATGAGAAACCAGTGTACGGATTGTCAATTCATCCAGAAGATGATAATATATTTTCTAGTGCCTGCGACGACGGAAGAGTTTTAGTCTTTGACATAAGGAATCCCAGTAGCTCTGAGTCGCTGTGTTTGGCACAATACAAAACTCCATTTCATTCCGTGATGTTCAATCCAGTGGAGCCGAAACAACTTGCTACTGCAAACGCTGAGGAAGGTGTCAGCATGTGGGACATCAGAAAGCCTCTCAAGTACATACGAATATATTTAATATTAAATTTGCTAGCTGGACATATATTTTTTAATGACTATTTTTATATAAAAAATTTACTTGCAGGCCTTTGCTACGATATGGAGCTGAAGGTCCATCTCAAAGCTGCATGAATGTCTGTTTCAATTCAGCTGGCACACGATTGTTGGCATTAAAACGCAGATTACCACCTGTGCTGTATGCTGTTGATTCGGCGAAGCTACTGTGTCACTTTGATCAACCGGGTTATTACAATAGCTGCACAATGAAGTCTTGTTGCTTTGCCGGAGATGATGAATCATACATTCTTTCAGGTGACAATTAAACTTGAAATATCTATTTCATAAATTATGTACTATATTTTTATTTTTTTTTAATCGAATAGGCTCCGATGACTTCAATCTCTACATGTGGAAAATTCCTAAAGACGACAGCAGTTGGGTTAAATCAGCGCATATGATTTTACGTGGTCATCGTTCGATTGTCAATCACGTAAGATACAATCCAAGACATTGTATTCTAGCTTCGTCAGGAGTTGAAAAAATAATCAAAGTCTGGAGTCCATTTAGTCTTGGAAATGGATGCTTGGGCGGTCTAACTGTTAGTGTATATTTGGATCGATAGATTAAATTATCAATAACAACAATTACTTATTATTATTATTAATAATAATATATATTTTTATTGTAGAGACTTGGTGGAAAGCTAGAAAGACAACGTAAAGTTTACACACATGATGACTACATAAAATTAGTAGTACAAAACAATGGTGAATTTATGAGCCATGATTACACCAATCAGTCAACTTGTGAGGATCCACGAATGATGGCTTTTTTCGACTCACTCGTACAACGTGAAATTGAAGGCTGGAGTTCAGATGCTGCATCTGGTCAACGTGATCCGAGTGACTCTGAAAATGCGTCGACTGTCCCTCCGGAATATAGTGCCACTGATTCTGATGGTTTGTATTCATTTATTATTATTATTATTTATTTTATTTTTGTTATTAAAATTATTTAAAAAATTTTCACAGACTCAATAGCATCTGATACGCAATTAATGAGAAGTGTAATAGGAGCAAAAAGAAATCCACGACACAGATCTCGTGGTGGTGTTGCACCGGAGAGACCATTTGAATCTCCAAATCGTATTACACGTTTAATTGGCAGTTGTCGTGAAAAATTAATGAAACTAGCGGCATTAGAAAGTGGCTCAATGACATGTAGTTTAAATAATCCATCAACAATAGCTGAGGATTCGGATTCAGATGAAAAGACTGGTGGAGACAAAGGAAAATACAGTAGATGTAAATTAAAATCTAAGACACGTGTCAAGGGTACAAAACGAAAACAAATACGTACGTCAACGAGAAATAAAGTCCGTAGAAAATGCACTGTTTTAAAAATACTTAGTGATTCTGAAAGTGATGTAGAGTGCGCTAAAAAAATTAAACCTCGCTCTAAAGAATTGAGAAGTAATGGTAATAATAATGTTAATAATAATAACAATAGTAGTAATAATAATAACTCGGCTGTTGATACAGCCCAACCAAGTACAAGTACCGGAGTAAGTTCACGTGGTTCGCGTTATTCTGTCAGGACAATACCAGTCGACAGTGATTTTGGTGAATCTAATCACTCTAGTGGTAGTTCTGATGACGATGATGATGATAATGATATTCCAATGAAACGTCGATGCTTGAAAGCTGACAAAGAAAAATCAACAAGTAAAGGGTACAGACGTAAGCCCGAAAGATGTAAACAATCTCAGAGTAGAGCCAATCGTGATAAAAATAATATTAATAATAATAATAATAAAAATAATAATAATAATGTGAGTTTAAATAATAATGTTAATAATGGTAGTAATAGTAACACACAAACTGAAGAATCGATAACACCGATAAAAGTTAATCGGAAAATCCCACCGCCAACTCCCGACAGCGGAGTCGCATCATCTGGCAGCGTATCAACAACCGAAAAATGTAATTCCACTCCAGAGACGTCATTCAACGGAGCTGAAAATTCTGACCAGGAGAGAATCTCCGCACGTCTCGAGTGTTTCAAGAAGAAAGTTGACGTTGCTCGTAAAGGATATCGCAAAAGATCAACCCCCTAATTTAACACGCCGTTAAATATTTCTTCCGATCGTCGTCATTTAAATTAAACAAGTAAATAATTATATAAATACTAAAGTAATAATAATAAATTATGTGAGCATACTTGTCAATCTTCTTCCCTTTTTATACACAAAACAAGGGATGTACAAGTGCCCGATAATATTTTTGTAATAGGTTTCAACAGTAAATTTCTCCCAAGTATTTTTATTTACATAAAGAAAAAAAACATATTATAAAATCATCTCTTGGTAATTTGTAATTACTAATTACTATTATTATAATTTCATGTCATTTAAACTAATCGTAAATCATCAAGTCATACAACGTCTATTATTAAATTATTGCTAACTTTTAATTACAATTATTATTATTATTACTATATATTTTTTTTAATATATACACATATTATTAATATATTCAATATGTTTATTTAAAATATTTTACAATGATTCATTATACAGTCGATTTAAATTACTGACTACATAGTAAATGAATACATTAACTGAACGTGAGTCATAAACTATGAGCTGGTTTGAGTTTATTCAAAATAGCTCACGTTTTACAAAAAAAAAAAAATAAAATAAAATAACAATTACTTTATTATTATTATTACGATTACAATTACAATTATAATTATAATTATTATTACCGTTGCTTTTCACTTTGAGATATTAATTTACTAGATATTGTTATTTAATCATACATTTATATATCTCCTTATTGATTGAGTAATAAAATAAAATAAATGATAAATTTAAAAAATAAAATTCATTTATTTATTCATAAACAAATACTTTAATTGATTAATTAATTAAAATAATTATTTAAACCGGAAATAAAATATTTATTAATTTATGAGACATTGTCCCACGACATGTGTTATTTATATTTAATTTTTTTTCACAATGATTACTCACACTCCGTCTCAGGGTAAACAAATCGAGTGAATATGATGTAAGTGGTTTTCTGAAAAAAGCCACATCCTTCTTTACAGACCAGTCATTCGACATCAAGACACTCCTCGACATTAAATATTATTTTTATCGTCGGTAATTTTTTATAAAATCCAAGCAGTGGCCATGCCAGTCACTAAAAATCAACTTGTACGCGTTAGTAAATTATCGATAATTATATTTATTAATTTATTATTGACCAGTGATGGATATAATTTGAATACTGATGAAGCTGTAGTCTTCAAGGACCCATTCAAGAGGCCAAGAGAACACGGCAGTTACTTTGGATACTCGGTCGCGTTGTTCAGTGATGGGTACATTGAAAATTCGGCGGTAATTGTCGGCGCACCGAGAGCTAACGTGTCTTCAATGCATGAAAAAGAACCTGGTAGTGTTTTTAAGTGCACCCTTGACGGAAGATGTAGAGAGTGGATGCTGGAGAACAGTAGGAATGGTGGAGTTCCTGGAATATATGGCCATCAAATAAGAGATTATTCTTGGCTTGGTGCCAGTATTTCGGTGGAAAATAGCACGCGTCCTAGAGTTGTGGTATGTAATGCATTTAAATATTAGGGTATTCCATTAAAATATAAATTAATTGGTTGTGTACTCAAAAGGTATGTGCGCCAGGATGGAAAATAAAATTAGCCACAGAAGTTTTTATGAACGGACTGTGTTATTATTCGCTGATAGACAGTCCAGAATCGTTTGACCGGGGCAGCGATAGATGGATCATGCCCCTGACAGACCATTATTTACAAACACAGAAAACCAAGACCGGCCAGGTCGTCTATCGCTATGGTATGGGACAGTTGGGAATGTCTGTTCATGATTTTAATCAGAATGGGCATTGGAATATTATGCTGGGCAGTCCTGGAGCTTTCCACTGGTTAGGAACACCAGTTCTGGTTTCTGAAGCTGTACCTGGAGCGTTACTGCAATCTGTTGTCCCCGATTACGACAATTTGGATTATGGATATTTTGGTAAATTTTTTTACGAGGATAATTTAGAATTTTATTTTAATTATTTTTTTAATCATAGGATACAGTGTAACTTCCGGTTATTATTTTGGGCAATCTAAGAGATATTTTGCGGCCGGCGCACCACGATCTGATGATACGAAAGGACGGGTATTTATATTTCTTTACGGGGGTGATAAAAGAAATTTAATTTTCAAAAATACTTTAAGTGGAACCCAGCTTGGGGAATATTTTGGATCAGCCTTGACGTCTTGTGATATTGACAATAATGGTGATGATGAATTAATTGTCGGCGCCCCACTGTGGACTAAAACTGGTGATGAAGGACGCGTTTATATTTTTACCAACAAATACAACGTAAAATTATTTAATATTTTTTATAAATTAATTAATTATATTACGATCAATTAAAATTTGACGACTAATTTATTTATTTTAGACGTACATGGAACTATCATCATGGATTGATGGAAAAGTTGAAGACGCGCGGTTCGGATTATCAGTGATGTGTCTAGGAGATATTGATAACGATGGATATAAAGATATTGCTGTCGGAGCTCCTTATGAAAACGATCATGGAGCTGTGTACATTTTCAACGGCCAGCAGCAAGGACTGTCAAAGACCTGGAGTCAGAAAATAACTGGAGATCAATTTCCTGATCAACTTCAAGGCTTCGGTTTTTCTATTTCTGAGCCCAGAGATGTTGATGCCAATGGATACCCAGATTTTGCCGTCGGTGCATTTAAATCTAGCCACGCTGTTTTGTTCCGCGCACGTTCTGTCATAAATCTTAACATTGAAGTCACTTACGATGATGACAATAAACTTCAAAGTGACACTAAGTCATTTTTTATTAGAGTCTGCTGCTTTTACGAGGGCGTCTACGCACCTGAATTTATAAGTAACTTGAAATTTTTGATAAAAAGTAAACTAAAAATTATCTGTTGTCTAAAAAACATATTTTATAAATTTTTAGAAACCATTAGACGACTGACTGTTGATCCAACGGAAGGACGCGCATATTTAACAACGACACAGAAAACAAATGGGTCATATAACTCTTTTGATAAATTACCTCGCGGAGAAATTGTCTGCGAAAGATTTCATATATTACTGATGGTAATTTAAATTTTTTAGTAATTTTACGTTAGATTTTATAGAATTTTTATTGCAGCATCATCTGAAAAATGTACTGGACCCGATAGAGATAACAGCTTCAGTATCTCTAGAGCCACCTCAGTACGATCACCAAAATCCATTAACACAAAAAAATTTTTGTTACAATTGTCCAGTGATTAATGAATTACGCTCGAAGACTGAAGATATCCTCAACCTTCCGTTTGCTGTTGACTGCGGTCCTGATAATATTTGCTATTCAAACATCACTCTAGACGTAACCACAAATCTTGCTGATAATAGATACATTATAGGAACACAAAAAACGATAAATATTTCGATAAATGCTATTAACTTTGGTGAAAAAGCTTACCAGGCACAAGTTAATTTAATTTTACCATCATTTATAACTTTAGCTAGTGTTCCTCTCAATTGTATTGAAAACACCCATGATATGGGTGAAATAGTAACTTGTGATATTGGAAATCCGCTCAAGGACAAGGTACGCAATTAAATTATTTATGAAAATATTTTTCGTGGTATCAGCATCGAAAATTCAAATTTTAGTGTCTGTACAGCCAATCGAAATAACCCTGATTAAAAAACTGAATTCGACCGAATTAAAAATTTTAATTCTGTTATATTCTGTCGAATTCTGCAAAATAAAATTCAACTGAATTGAAAATTTGAATTTTAATTAAACAGAATAAAACCGATTTAAAAATTTCAAATTCGTTTTAATTCGGATTCAAAACCAGAAATTGGAGAATTATTTTCGAATTAATCAGAATTAAACCGAATAGAATTATTTAAATTCGTTATAATTTGGACAAATTCTGGTTTTCCTGCCGAATTAGACAGAATTCAGTTTTAAGTTAGGTACCGAATTAACAGAATTTATCTGAATTAAATAGAATTAAAAATTTAATTCTGTTTAATTCGATCGAATTCAGTTTTTTAATCAGGGAAGCGAACTCCAGGCCAATGACAAGGATCTTTAAACTAAGAAAATCCATAGAAAATATATAGTAATTAATTAATTTTAAATTAACTAGTTTCTGTCTGGCTGCTGACACTAAAATCCGAAATTCCAATGCCGGTAATCATAAAAAAAATATTGTGTGAACCACAAGATAAAATACGATTCGGAACTGCGGGTGATGTCAGCTAACTTGACTCTAGTCTGGCATCGTCTTGTTTCCTTCCACGTCACACAATTTACTATTAATAAAATTATAACTTTATTTCAGCAACTGGTTTTGTTAGAAATAGATGTGAGTCAAGTAAATAGTGATAAAAAACAAACAGATTTATTAATAAATGTAATTACACAAAGTGAAAATATAAATAAGGATAACAGTTCTGTAAGTTTAAAAATTTTCTTTGATGTCGATGTTGATATTGCAGTAGCTGGGTAAGTTTTAGTTTTAAAAATAATATCTTTTGTTACAAGATTTTTTAAAAATAATGAAAATTACTTACAGAAAAGCACAAGAAGACTTGTATTCATTTTTTAATGGCACAGAAAGTACGTCGGATATCATCAGATTTGAACACGTTTATGAAGTTCGTAAATTTGGAGCCACGTCTATCGAACAATCGGTACTTAAAGTTTTAATACCGACCCATTTAATAATAGATGAAAAAAATACTCTTGAGATAGCGACAATTAATCGAACAGAATTATCGTTACCCAAAACAATGATAAATACATACAATTCCTTTTGTTCTGAAGGAATTGTCGAAAATAGAACTGGCCTTGGCAACAATAATTCTATTGAAAACGTTATTACGAAAGATAATCTTTTGAATATTCTTACGGAAGATCGTACATTTTACATAAACTGTTCAAATCCTTCAATCATCTGTACTAGTTTTTATTGTGTGCTGCAAACACCATTAAATTCATCAACAATTGCAGAAGTTACATTTACACTAGACTTGAAATTAAAAAACTTCGATGGTAATTTTTTTATTTTATCTGAATTTATATTTTTACCAAACCTGCGCCAAAGTTTAAATTCCTGCCCTGTTTAGAAGGAAGAAAATCATTCTCTCCTATGAGAAAATGAATGATAAAAATTACCGCATGTGTAATTTTTCCATAAACAGGAAAAAATTTTAACTTTCAGGTGCAGATCTGTTACAAAGATCTGATACTGTTTTTATTTTATTTGCAGGAAACATATTGGACGGAAAAGATGTTATTTATTTTGTATCTAACGGGCATGCTAATATAACATTACCGGCGGATATTATTCAAATAAATGATGATAAATCAGACTATGTTGGAATAGGCACAACTTTTGTTGGTTCACCGATAGCTAAACCCGTTGCTGTTTGGATAATTGCCCTGTCTGTTGTTCTCGGTATAATTTTGCTCATTATTCTGACTATTATTTTAGTAAGAGTTGGCTTCTTCAATAGAAAAAAAAAAGAAGAGTTGGAAGCGTTAAAAGCTGATGATGTTCGTGAGACTTGATTCATAATTAGTAATTAATAAAGTAATAATGTAATTTTTAATTAACGTTAAGTTTTTTTTCGTATAAATAATTATTTATTTTAGAGACCGGAACCGAGTTTGGAAGTCAATTCGTCAATGGAAGTCCTCGATGTAAATTAAAAATAAAACCAAAGCCTAAGTAAATGAAAGTAATTATTTATATATTTTAATATTTATACTTGAGATTATTTTATTTAAGTTGTAGCATAACTTTATCATAAATTACCAATCATTAATTTTATTTAAACTTCTTTCACTAGCTACAGATTCAAAAATTTAATGCCATTGAAATTTTTTATATATTTTGTAATTTTTTAAAAATAAAATATATACGTAAATAATATTTAGCTGAATGCATGTATTTATTTTTTGACATATCTTACTTGTAATAATTTTAAAATATTTTATACCATAACTATTTATTATGTATATTATATACTTTCAATAAACTATATATTATATTTTTAAAACGAATTGACGAAATAATTTATTAAGGCCACAACAACAATATTTATCTATCAAAAAATATAACATTTTTTTTGATAAATCCTAATCTGTATTTAATTAGCTGCTATATTTTAATATTTTTTAATTTTAATTCATTATTTTGTAAGCAATAAATAAATTGTGCGTATAAAATAAAATCAATTAAAAAAAATAAAAATTGTACCGTATTGATCGTTATCTCACTTGAGATTCTCATTTTTACAATTATGTTCTACCTAATAAAATTTTTACTTACGAAGCTTGCGGTGACGTTTTAAAATTTTATCGCCGTTAATAGAAGCACGATTTGAACAATTAGTTATTAATATATGATATATATTTGTTTTAAATGAATATAATATATATTTTATTCTTCATCGTCACTGAGTCCAAGTCCTTTGGAAATTTCAGCGGCAGATAATTTCCCACCTGATGCAGGCGGTGATGTAGGAGCGCGTCGAGGCGGCTGTGGTGAAGGCGGATCATTCCGAGGACCGTAGCTCTGATGATATGCCGGCGGCGGTGGTTGTGACGGATGATTATCTTGTGACTTCTAAATAAATTAGATAATTCATTGGGATCTTATACATTTCAAAAATTAAAATATTTATAACAGTGGAAACAAGTTGATAAAAAAATCAATTAGAAAATTAATTTTTACTATCAACTTGAGAAGGAATTTTTTGAAGGTAAAGAAAAAAGTTTAGAAGTAAAAAAATTAAAAAAGACCCATGCATTTATTTAAATAATTATAAGTATCAAGCATACGTACGTAGATAAATAAAAATACAAACGTAGATAGATAAAAATAATATTAAAGAATTTATATAAGATATAATTAATGCGATAAGCAGTAAGATATAAATAATGTGAGAATAAATAGTAAAGCGAGTAAAATAATAAAATTTAAGTAATAATGCGATCATAATTATTATTGTTATTGCAGCATTTATTTTTTAGACTTAGTACTCACGTGCTTAGAGAGACCGTCTAGAGCTGAGCTGAATAAAGACGACCCGAGAGCACTTAATAAATCTCCTGATCCTTGATTCTGGGAACCGTAACCTCCGGTAGGTTGATATCCTCCTGAAGGCTGTTGATGTCCACCACCACCCCCAAGGACACCGCTGAGAATGGATCCAAATCCTCCCATTGGATCAACTGGTAGGGGTGGAGGTGCTGCTGGCTGATGATGACCTCCTCCGCCTGTAATCGTATGTTTTCATTGATATATTCATCATTTAGTGGACAACTATCTAATGATAATAATGATGATAATTATTATAATAAGTAGTGATAATGACGTGTATAGACGAAGATTATCCATCAGTCGCAGTTAATAAAATCCTTGAACAAGATTTACCATTTGAATTTCTTCAGCGTGATGTCATAAAGACATTCTTAAACTCGACGGACAATTTTCCAATTTAATTATGTTAATACCAATTTCTGTAATCGTTATTTCTGATTTTAATAATTTGTAAAACGTACCAAGTGCGCCGAGAAGAGATCCAAGCATCCCACCGCCTCCACTCTCTTGTGCAGGATATCCTTGATGCTGTCCACGGCCCATGTCACCTTGAAGAGCATTAGCAGCAAGACTACTAGCTAACGCGGCACCTAGAGCACCCAAATTCAATCCACTGCCTTCACTTTCAGTTTTTGAGGAATCGGATTTTTCATGCTCCGGCTCATCGTGCTCGTGCTTCTTTTTCTAGAAATTTAAATTAAATTAATAATTATTATTTTCTATCTAAAGATGATTGAGATAATAAAGGTAGCAGTACATTGTAAGCGTGCATAGCAGCAGCAACACCTCCAGCAGCAATTAATCCACCGACAGCTAATCCAACTTTGTCTAGACAGCCACCAAATGCTTCTTCTTCTTCTTCGGGTTGTCCGTAACCCGGCTGATAACCGTATGCTCTAGGTGGATTGTAACCTCCTGAACCACCATAAGCATCTGGAGGTGGTCCATAACCACCAGGATGGCCGTAGCCACCCGATGGTGGCGCATCTGGTTTCAAACTAGGATACAATCCTCCTGGTCCTATAATATAAATTTTTTAAAATAATTTGTGGATTGGAATGATTGTGACAGTAATTTAATACGAACCAGGTGCTCCAAAATCAGGAGCAGGTACATCAGGCGCAGAAGCAACTCTAGCTGAAGGTGGGGCACCGATAGATTCAAAATGAATTGATTTTATTTCAACATCACCATCAATTACAAGATGTGTTACTTTCTGATAAGGTAATCGGTGAGCAAATTGAGTAAAATGTCTGCCATTGATGGCTATTTTATACTGCAGTGGCTCACAGAGGATAATTATCTCGAATTCCTGACCAGGTTGTATCCACATAGACCCGCTGTTTTCTTCAGGTCCCCAGGACATTGAGTTTATGTGGTTCCTTGTAATGAAACCATCTTGGAATCGTGGTGACAAGTGGAGGGCAATGTCATCACGTGGATTTATATTTGGGCCCAACTGATAGTTTATTGCGAATCGCACAGCGTCTGGGGATGTTGATCCATGAACTTTCAACATCTTGCCTGGTGATAAACCGCCGGACACTTCACCGACATAAGGAATTTCCTGCATAATAAATAATTGTTTTGTTTCATTTATTTATCAATTTATAATAAGTTTTTAATTGGTAAAGTGATGGCGAAAATTTATTCTAGAAGCTTCAATTAAACATCATGACATTAGTATTCAGCTATTTCTGATACTCGTAACGGTATAACTATTCTACTGGCAACACGGCGGTCATTAAATTAATTTTCCTTATGATGAATTCTTTTACTATTATTATTATTATTATCATGATCGCTCGCTCATATTTTTGAAGTTTCTTTTACTAAAAAGTTGAAATAATACTCACCGGATTTAATATTGGCGATGCCATTGTTGTGATATTTATCTAAATATCTATTCTGTCAGTTTGTTAACTTGGTTTTATTAAAAACTCCAGATTATGGAATACTGCAGTATTTTTTTGCTAAAAACTGATGACAAGACGTCCTGCGTCTTACTTGATCACATACATACTGAATTTCTATTTACAGTAATGACGTTTTAGAGTTTAGAGTAGTAATTTTTTTTTTCAGTTTCACACACTTGGTCACAAGTAATTTACACTTTTGATAATGTGCAATAACTGAATCTCTTTATTATCAACGATCAAGACCAATCTTATCAACAGAAGATTCAAATTTAAACTTTTTGATTTCCCGCCAAAAATTTCTAAGTTATTGTTTTGAATAAAATTTTCAAATTTTTCAGTTTTTATCAAATGTCCATGCCCTGAATGAGGTCCTGGAAAGTCATTCTGACCATTTTCAAAATGGCGCCAAAAGTATGTATTTAAATTTTTTATGCGGGTTTTGAAAGAACATCAAAATTCAAATTCTATAAAAAGTTTTTTTAATACTTTTTAAACTAATTTCAAAATTTAATCATCTCCAAGCCCAAGTATCGCAGTGAACATCGAAATCGATTAATTTAGTCGAGAAATACCAAAGACACATTTTAAAAATTCAAATAAACTTTTCTGTCACACTTCTAATCAATCATAATTATCGGAAGAAAAAATATAGAAAAAGAAAGTTCTGATAAATATATAAATGGGGAAGTAATAAATATATAAATAATAGAATAATAAAGGCATATATATAATAAGGTGTGGACAATGAAAAATATGTGAAGCGTCACGATAATGCCAAGCCCTAAAACGCACCTATGATATAAATAAAGGACTCAGGAGTGTCTTCACTAATATTGATGTGCAAAACAAATTATCAGAATCATTTTTCATTATTTACTTTTTTTTATATCCATCAAATTACCAAATAGCATCAGCACATATATATTAAATCGACATAAATATAAACTACTTTACGTTATCAGCATAGTCATTACTCGCTCCCATTACAATATTTCTTCATAGCTATTCTTCTATCATCGAAAAAATTTATGATAATAATTATAAAAAAAAAAAAAAAAAAAAAACAGGGTCAATCACCTATCTATGTTAATAATGTAGCAATCATGCGGGTGCCCATGTCATCGACAAGTACGATAATCTTATAAAAATGTAAAATAATATATATGTATAAGTTTAAGACATGACCTAAAAACAGCGTTTTTTTTATTCGAGGACCCAAGGACATTTGGTGACGTAGTTACTGCGTATGTAAACACAGGAGAAAAACTGTAACCCTCTGGTTCATGGATTTATTCCTCGGACGTTGGATCAATATATACTACTACATATATAATCAGGATTCAAGACCCTTCTGCATTAGCTTCGCGTATGCCAGTGGGATAGTTGAAACTGGCTGGAAATTCTACTACACATACAATTCTATAGATTTAGTTTTTAGTTTCCATTTGTATGCAGCCTTATGTATTAAACCACAAATTCATGTGCGAAGGGGCTTCCATTCCTTTATATTTTATAATCTGCTCATGTATGAACGCATACTGATGTATAGAGTACATACACATTTATATTTATATTTATATGTATGTATGGTTTGATATGTGATGTTTAGACTACATACTGGATATAAGTACACATATAGGATTTGGGTACATGTAAACTAAAATACGAATTTATCCGGCTTCGTTGATGTTGATGCTCACAGGTATGCATTGAGTTATAAAAGGGCAATACATACATGTATAGATGAAGCTACGAACGGTAAGTAGTAATTCCATGATATATAATAATATATATACAATTGAAGCTTCAGAGACGTCAGCTGCGGATGAATACCTTCAAGGGTAGAAGGTAAATGTTCCGCATGGTCACACGTGTGTGCCCTACAGATGAATGGAGCTCAAGAGGGTCCGTTGTCATGAAAAAAAAATATGTATGTATCTGTACCTATAGATATGTATGTGTGTATTGGGTATATACTTAAATATACAAAGGAAAAGTGATCGAATAAGGCCCAATTTATCCCGTATCATGGTTGTCTTATTTATTTATCCCGGTCTGCAATGAGACGAATGAAAGAAGGATAAAAAAAGTAATTGTACGAGGGATTGATGAAAGAAAAAAATATTTTTTAAAAACTATATTGCGATACTTAAGTAATACGACGAACAAAGGGATATGAGTAATAAATAGAGGATCTCGTTACGTGAATCGTCAATAAATTTATATTGCACGTACGTCGTGTTATGCGTTTTAACTTCCTGCGAGTGATATTAGAATTACAATCAGACTTTAATTGTTGGTAAATTTATTTATTTAATTTACTACTGTTTTGTTTTTGTTATAATTAGATATTTAGCTTTTGAAATTGACCTTCAGGCTACGGATTAAATGAAATTTTATATTTCAACACAATGATAATGCGTTTAATGACAAAAAACAGTATACCTAATTAAGTTTGCTGAAGATTATAAAAAAGTTACATGAATTTACTCTGCTGGTTGCAGGCGTCCAGTCTACACGAACCACAAACGCTGAATAGACTCCGAGTCTGAGTCTTTCTGCTCTGAGGTGGTGGGTCTTGGCATAACAATATATATACATACATATATATTTCTTTATATGTATATATATATATATATATATATATATATGTATATATACAAACGTACTCTTGGTAACGCTCTTTTCAGCCCCTCGCGCAGTTTCACGTTGTACGTAGTCTTCATCGGTTGATGCACGTGTCACGCGGTTCACTCCGTATTATCGTTGACATTTGACGGGTTTATTTATGTTTATTTAAATGTGAATTATTTTTAAAATACTGACTCAGAATTTTAACAATAATCGTGCCAATAAAATAAATTTACATTGTGAAAATACAATAACAATAATTATGTGAACGGAGTCACCGCACAAACAGGTAATTTGTTTAGACGTTAACTCGATTAAATTATTTGAATATAAATTCAATTAAATTACGATAAATTTAATTAACATTTACATTTTCACGGATTAAAGTCTGTCGTCAGATAGATATTTTTATTTTTAACGAAATATATATATGTATATGTATATTTACTGAAGAACGGGTCAGGGGTTAGCGGGTGAAGATAACAGGCGATTCACACGTCTCGTGTTTTACTTTTTTACTTACACTTTTTTAAACAGATTACAAGTTTAAATTATTTTAAACAGTATTTTTGTTACCTCGTTCAGTTAAAAACGTATATGTGGAGGTTTTGATATTATTTTATAAGACGTTTCCTCTTTTGTAAGTGTTTCTTTTTCCGTTAATTTATATTACTTAGATTAATTAATAAGATTATTATTTTTTTTCCGGCATTTATCTGTCTAAGTGAGATAAATTAATAAAAGTAATTGGCTAAGACCAAGAAAATATTATTTGTAGGAAAGTATATTACTTATAATGTGTGTTTTTTTTTTCTCAAATTCTTTGTATTTTGTTGATAATAACGGAAGCTTAAGTTTAGTAGTTTATGTCTTTAATTGAGCTTAATTACTGATCACCCGAGTATACTAGTAATTCACGTGAGTCATCACTAGTATCAGTGTGTTGGGAATATTATGAAGATTATATTCTTAATATATAATTTTTATTTTTCAAACATAAATGTTGAGTTTTCTTGAAAATAGTTTTTTTAGAAAAAATATATCGAGCAAATAAATATACACTGGCCGAATGTATAAAAGATTATATCAACTACCGCGAAATTAAGTTATTTAAAGTCTCTATATATACGTATCCGTATATTTATTTACAAAATAAACTAACCATTGGAGATGTGAATAAAACTTTGTAATTTTAAACATGACCAATTCTACATCTTTATTGACAGAAAATATATACTTTTTGGTATATAAACATGACCTGATTTCGTGCATTATTTAGCATAAAAAAAATGGAAATAAAAAGTTGAATGAATGAAATGAGATGGATTCTTTTCATTATTATTTTTTGACTTTTTTTTTGCTTTAAAGGTTTGCATAATGATAGTGTATGTAGGGTAGATAGTATCAAAACTCGAGGGTGGGATGAATCATCGCAATAAAAAGCGTCTGGATCGATATCACGCTGGTGGTTTTTCTGCCAAGTTTACCGATAACTTGCACCAGATTTATTTAACAATTCTGCTTGTACTTTATCTCTTATTCAGTTTAATTCAATTTTTTTAAATACTATAATGTACTTACTACTGTTATTTATTTATTTATAAGCTTAATATTTTTCAGATAAAATACCCGAGAATTTTTAAGAGCGAGCGGTTTTGTATAAATGAATGACAAACAATAAACAATACTGCGATAAAAAGCTAATGTAATAGCAACGATAGCAGAGTCAAGGATGAAGAATAAAGTTGAATTTCAGCTAGCATGACTAAAAATATTGCGAAAGCCATTTGTGTCTTTCTGCTGATCTTGGACATTCTGCAGGCAGTTACACTTGTCAATCATTATCCTGACGATGATTATGTCGTTGAACACGAGGTCTCTTATCACGAAGCCATTGCAAATGCCAGAAATCTCACCATTTCTACAGGTAAATTATTAAAAATTAATAATAATATTAAATACTGGGAGTAGAAAAATTTTTTTAGAGACTTTACCTGCGAAGTCTTTTGTTGTCACCTTATCTCTGAGAATAAAAATAAAAAAAACGCCGAGTCTGGAGTATAGGGAAGATGTAAATGCTCGTCTTGTTCTCAAATCACGTATCAAGTATCACGTGTTGCTACGGTCAAGATAATACGAGACCTTCTTTTTCATTCCTTCTATTCTGACAATAATGATCACGAGGATGAAAAAAGGTGATCGTCCTTACAAACCCCATTAGATATGTCTATATAGTCTGTACTCACTGTAAAATAATTGCCGTAGGTTACGTAAATGTCGGAGACTTTAATTAACTTTGACGCACGTATTATTATTATTGCGAGTGAATTTGTGTAATTAATGTTTATGTTAATTATATAAAATTTATTGGATATATGTTTATGAAATTAATGAACGAATGAATGAATGAAGGACATGCTGAAGTAATAATCTGAGTAAAATTTATCTGCAGGTCCCATTCCTGGATGTAAAGCATGCACGAACGAAGAGATGACCTACTGCAAAGACGGAAGTGTTATTAGTGATCATTGTTGTTGTGACAGTAGTTACAATAGTAGGTATTTTTTTTTTATATTTTTTTCTCAAAATCAAGCAATAATTTACGATATTATTTATTATATATGTATATATATTTAATAATGTTGACAAATAATGTCTCGGCCTCGACATCTCACTCAAGCGTTTCCATATCATGGTTTTAATGCCTGTAATTTAGCCTTCGATTAAGAAAAACTATTATTCGTCAAACAATTCATGCATCGCATAGTCAAATAAAAAAAAAGAAATTTTAAAAAAAAGTTGTGTCGACTTAGGATTTTTTTGTACGATAAAGTAATAATTCACACGTATCATTATTGTTATTACGATTGTATACTTTTATTTGGATTAATTAAATTTACTTTATTCGTTTTATCTCACGTTACATTAAATTAGATCAATGATGATACCGCGATGATTTGTAAATATAAAATAAAATTTATATAAAAATTTAATCGAACTGATAAACTGATACATTGTATAGTTTCGAGTTTAAATTTTTATCTTTATCTTGAGTACAGATCGATCATGTTCAACATGAAGAGTATCTTGGTGCAAAAAAAAAAATGAAAATAAAATAAAAGAAGAAATACTGTACTATGTATGTATAGAAACGCATGATTGCACGCACCCACGACGCGAATAGAATAGAATAGAATGCAAGTCTTTGAAATGCTGATCGGCTGCTTGCATTGCATCGACAAAACCCGACAGCGATTATTACTAGTCGAGAAATTTTGTTGTTTTAATTTCAGAGTTAAAATAATATTTAAATCAATAAATCAATCAAAAGTGACAGTCGCTTCACACGTCAAATAAAAATAATAAACATTTCGTAGAGTTTTTTTTACAAGTCAGAGCTATAGCTTACAACTTTTTATCGTATCATGTTAATTTACATTGCCGTGATATATTTATGGTTTGAGCTTATCCATAACTGATATTGATGTATATATGTTCCACCGGAAGTGTTCCATGTAAGGTGATATTGTGTATACGAATAGTGAGGCCTTTGTATTTATGTTATATCGTAAACTTTTATTTTTTAAACTGTAATATATTTTTAAAAAATATTTTTAAGTTCAATGGTAATTAAAATTTTAATTTTTATGGTTTTTATTGCAGAAGTTATTCCGTATGTGGAACATACTTGCCGAATAGGAAGACAAGCGTGTAAACCTGTAGCCGAAAACTGCGCAGATTACGAGAGGCTGAGGGACTGCTGTTGTCTTTCTTACTTGGGTTCTGTGTGTAAGTTTATAATGATTAGTATTTTTTTTATTAACTATCTCTGTAAACTTACAAAAGTTTGTTTAAAATGGCTGATTATTTATCACCGTATTGTATAATTTACAGGGAAGTATAGAGCCGGTGGAAGTGTCAACGTAAAACCAGGTCTATTAATAACTGCGGGAGCTTTATTGATACTTCATGTATGCCATAAGATGTACAATTAAATATTAAATTATGTACTTTAAGCCTTAACGTATTTTGTAAAGCATGCCTTTGATGTAATAAATTATTTTTTCAGTACAAATTTTCGTAATTTAGAATTTCAAATAATTTAAGCTGCGGTTTATTTTAAATAAATATTTCAATGGGGAGTATAATTAAAAAAAAAGTCTAATCGTGAATTTCATGTAGAGTTTTGATGAATTTAATTTTTCAAAACTTTCGTAGATGATACTGGACACAAAGTGCATGAAAATTGCAATTGCGTGACAAATCTACGAGCTATTGTCTGTTATCATTGCGCCACTACACGAGGATTTACACTGACACGAGACATCGAAAATACCTGAGAATATCTTGTAAAAAATGACTAATTTATAGAAGTTACGTATGAGAACTCGGTCAATTGATTATACTATTATCAAAATATAAATAATAGTAATTAATATAAATGAATAATAATAATAATAATAATAATAATAATAATAATAATAATAATAATAATAATAATAATAATAGTAATAATAATATTTGAATAATTGCATTACTGTGAAAGATTAAAAGAAATCTTTCACCTATATTTTCTCACGATACAATTCATTCAAGTGATATATATATTTTTTTTATTATAGTAATAAAACATTGAATTAATCATTAAAAGGGGTAATGAATGATGATTGCTAAAATGTCTTGGGTCATTTGATGTATTAACGAAACCATGTCAGATAAAATAAAAATGAAATGCATTGATGAGTATTCAGCACGTGTACGATTATTATTATTATTTATTTATTTATTTATTATTATAATTTTTTTTCTTTTCAGTTTTTTAATCTGTAAATTATAAAATCATAATATTTAAACGAAATAATTTTCCAGAATATATATACTTATTTATGATAAAATATATATATTTTATTTTAATTATAAATGACCATATATATTATCAATAAATATTAAAATATAATATAAATTGTTATCAATGTAAATGAACTTTTGAAATATTAATATTTAATCAAAATTTAGAATAATTACGGAATTATAATTGTAAATTGGGTTAAATGAGATGTAATCTCATTGATAATACAATCTATTGAAGTTAACGTTATCTTTGAAACTAGGAAATTTTTTTTTAAATTACTTCAAATGGTTTTATCAAATAGACTTTTGATTTAATTAACAATACTTATTATAATTATAATTACTTAATAAAATTCATTTGATTTAAGTGATATCGGAATAAGATTAACAAATTTTTAAATATAAATTTCAGCGTAATATACTTGAGAATTATATAAAATTTTAATTAATTTACCGAGTCTTAAAAAATTTTATTACACTAAAAGTACAGACACCTGACTATTTATTAAATATAAATATAATTATTTATTTTAAACTTCTCTATCAGGTGACACGTGCCGAATTTTTTTTATTTTTTCGTCGAGCTCTTGACCTAATAGGGTTTTAAATTATTTAAACAAGTTTAAATATATATATCTATATAATATAATGTAAAAACATACACGTGTACGATAAAAAGAATAAAAAAATCCAAGGTCAGATTAATCTGAAGTTTAATTGCGAATTTACCAAAATAGCTAAAGGACAAGATAAAATTATTGATTTTATTACTTATATATCTATATTGTGCTGTCATTCATATATTTATGTGGTTGATAATGAATATTAAGAAAAATATCAAAGTTCATTATTGGTGAAAACGTAATATGAATATTTTAAAACCCGCAAAAATTAAATAAAATAAAATAAATAAAAAAAGTTTGCAACACGTGTCAGACTCTTTCACACTTACGATTAAATTAATTTGTTCCTTATTTTTTTTTTTTTTTTCACAAGTAGATTCACGACCAATCGACCCAATTATCTTCATTCAATATTTCAGACGTCTTAAGTGAATATCATCTTCTTTATTTTTTTTTTAAACCCGCTAATTCATTTCATAACTCAGATATATCTCCACCGTACTTTATATTATCAATGCGTATCACATATTAAGACTTGAATCTAATTGATATACATCCTGATAATAAAATTGAAGTTTAAGTTTAATTAAATAGATATTAATTAAATTACATCCACCAGATAATAGCATATACATTAATAAATTAATATTAAATCTAATAATAAATTTTATTTTTCATTCCTGAATCCTTCTAACCAAAATTTCAATCATTAAATACTATTCTATATTTAAATTTCCTCAATAAATATTATTAATAATTTATAAATTACATTTAATTTAATTTATATTATCGAACATTAAAATTCTTCAATAAATGTTTATATATATAACAATTTCAATAAAACGGATTTCCTCTTTCCTCTTTTAAAATTACACATCCCGCTTTCTTCTGGATCATTATACATCCATCTGTATTTTAAAAGGTGTGTCTCTCCTCTCGGTATTATACTTTTGGTATCAAAAAAAGAACCAGTTTACTCATTACGTAATAATGTTATATACATTAATGATAAATAATAATTTAATTCACGTCACTTTCTGTCGCATTTTTTATTCATCAATTGCTTTTTTTTTATTTTTATTTTTTATCAATTTTATCTTTTTTTTGTATAAGCGAGCACGAGTGTGTTAGTTTGGTCTTGAAAGGTCGCACACGTGGTTAAATAATGATCTATTTCATCAGCTTCCAGCACCCTTTTATATTCTTCACAGCTAGTATATCTAAAAAAATTATAAATTCAATTCAACTAAATTAATTATTATAATAAAAATGACTTAATAAATTAATAAATCATTGTTACTTGTCAACTGTTACCTCAAAATTATCGGAGTAAAATCATATTAGTTGACACAGGTGTGTAATATGATAAAATAAATAGAGGAAAAAAAATGAATTTGGCAGCAGCCAAGATGTCCTTTGATTTCACGCTGGTCCTGTTGTGAGAATTAGATAACTGTCGAGTCTCATCACAATCACGTACAAAAGGTATTAAATAAATTTTGCTAAAAAATAATAAAATAAAAAATTATTGAGACGCACTCGGTGATTTGAGATGGACTCTAGTAGACTGGGCGACCTCGGCTCACTATTTCCAACTGCCACACTTTGCCTTTAACGAAAGAAGAATATAAATTTTTAAACATTTATGGTAAATTTGGCACACATGTAATTTATTATTTTAAAAAACATATGCATCTTTTGTTAATAGATATTTGAGGAGTACAGGACACATATTTTTCGGCTAAAATATGAATAATAATACCTGACAAGAGAGATACCAATCAAACTCGATATGGAAATAGTGTGCAAGAGTGGGTGATTGAGAATGACAACGACAACGACGACGACGATGTAAGTTGAAACAGCAGCGAACAACAGAGACTCGGTCATCCTTTCCACGTGCATAATTCTATTGGCGGAGAAGCGAACCAGCGTCCGGTGCTCCACTGGGGGGTTACTTCTTCTTTCGTATATAAGGGCAGTATTTTAGCAGATCGAATCCAAAAGAATTTATCCATTGGGACTCATACTGCACTGATAGATAGATCCACATATAAATTTATTTTTTCCTCATCGTCTTTGTCTTACTCTCGCTCGGTTTGCCAATCTTTTAACTCACTCAGTTTGCCAATCTCTCGAGTAGCAGAGTCCGGAGGATCGTCAAGAGAAGTGGTGTGGGCATTCGCACACCACAACTTGGGTAGTATAAGATAATAAAAATCCCAAGTCAGAGTATCCTCGATATCTTCGCGAGAAGAGGAGACTACTTGTAACATCAGTCTCGTAGTGGTCTAGTCTCTACAAGTGACACTCTACGTCAACTATCTCTTCAAGTGTCACCAAAAAAATAAAAAAAATTTTTTTTTTCGTTAATATTTCAATTTAAAAAAAAACCGCGTTTTTTAATTATCTTACCGTGAATTTAATTGTGAAGTGTCGAGTGATAACATTTTTTTTTTTTTAATAATAAAAGAGTTAGGAGAAGAAAAAAAAATTCTTAATCTAGGCGATTTATTTATTTTTTTTTGATATGGAAGTTATGAGCATGAGTATGTTTGTACCTTTTACGGGTTCTTGGATAACGTTTATTTTATTATTGAGTGTATTAGTTGTATTTTTATCGCTATTCATAAAAAGAACAAAATTTCTTTATTCATTGAGGAACGTACCATCACCAATGGCCCTGCCATTGATCGGAAATGCCGTGCAGCTGAATTGTAGCCTCGAAGGTAAGTAATGAAATATATATATGTATAAATTTAAAAATGTAATTGAAATGTGAAAGTTTTAAATAAGAAAATTATACCCGTGGCAAGTACCGCACTGAGATGAGCTCCAATTCAACAAGTAAAAGCACCCAGCGCACAAAGCAGTGATGCAATGAAATTTTCGTCTGTCGGATATTATTCTCATATTACATGCCTTTAGGGTCAATCGACTTTACTTTTTCTTTTTCACCACCATCATCATCATCATCATCATCATCATCAGCAGCAGCAGCAGCAGCAGCAATATCATCATCGTCATCTGGTGCAGACACGTGGACGAGTAAATAATTGACTGGCAAAGGAAGAAAGGCGAATAAGAGTCAATGAATAATAATGCAAATAAAAATGAAAGAGGAAGAGAAAGAGAAAAGAGACAATAAAAAATAAAATGACATGAAGAAGAAAAGAATAATATAAAGAATGAGAATAAGATGAAGAATCAGGTCGAGGTCGGCTGGTGTGCATCACCGGGTAATCATAAATGCGAATCTTTTTTTCTCCATCGGCAAATATTGTACCATCAATATAAGGGAGGAGACACACTTTTTACTCGGTCTTTCTTTTCTTCTTCTTACTCTTATTCTTCTTCATTAGCATTATCAATGCAACCACAACCTTTTACTTTCATTTTCGTTGTCCTCATTTCTTCCATACAAACTTTTCCATAAATTATTTTTTATTTATAAAAACGAATGCTCGAGTTTTTATTCTTAATCCATAGCTTCACTATCGCCATTTTATTACAACCATTAAAAAAATAATTTAGCGGCAATTAATTTAATGCGTCTTCCGTTGAGCATAAAGGAAAAATATCGACACGTGTCGTCGTAAAGCGGAGTAAAAAAAAATAGATAGACCTTGAATGCAGCTAGCTCTACTGCAAAAATGCCCAAGATTTTTTACGGTCAATGGCCGCACTCTGCTCTCTATCTTGTTTGCACTTGCATTATTGTCCATCTCTTACTCTTATTGTCCAATACAAGTGAATAATGGCACGTGCAGCATACTTATATAGCGATGCCGCTGTTGCTGGTGCTGTTGCTGTAACTGGTGGTGATGCTACCGTCGGTCATCGTCGCAACGTTGACGACCGTCGACGAGGCCAAGGAAGAAGACAAGCTCACATATACCACCACCTAATTGCTGCAAGTGATAGATAGAGATAGGTTGTTCTTGTTGTTATTATTATTGTTGAAGGCCTACTTGATGCCTTGGATTCTTGCACGAGGCATTCTAAGCCAACGACCTATGCAACGGGAATGCATTCGCATATTCTCATCATCTTAACACATTAATATATATTTATAGCATTACTGCACCCTCCCTCTTTTTCTTCATGTCACTTTTATTTCATCAATTCCCTTAATTATTGAGGCCTTAATTTTTTAAATGCTCAATATATTTTTATTATTTATCATTCAATTAATAATCTTTCTTATTTTTTCAGAATTTTTCCGCAAACTTCTTGAGTGGGGCAAACAATTCGGTGATATATATTTGCTGTGGGTCGGACCAAGACCTTTTGTTTTCGTTTACCGGGTCGAAGATGTCCAACCATTATTGAGCAGCAGCATTCACATCGATAAGAGTTTGGAATATTCTTATCTCAAACCCTGGCTCGGTTACGGCCTTGTCACCAGTACTGGTAAATTAATATTTTATTGTCATACTTCACTTTACCTTGAGCTTATTTTTTGCTTCAACTTCTTCTTACTTCATGTTTATTTTTATTTTTTGTTATTATGGATTTTATCTTGGACGATCTGATCAACAAGTTATTTAAAGAAAACCTATTTTTCAAATGTATCAGACTACACATTGATCTATTAAAATCTCGCTTGCATATTTATGATAATTGCTTATAATTATCACCTATAATTATCATTACAAGCCCGATCAACTGTTCCGGTTATTGAGAAATGATAAAAAAAAAAAAACAACTACGATATGAATATTAATCGTTGGTCTGCGAGCAGGAAATTTAAAAATTAAAATAATTTTTTTTCAATTAAATTAATAAAGTGCCGTTGAAGTTCAACAAGTAAAGTATCCTTGAAGTATATTAATTAATAAATTCGTAACTTTTTTGACGGTTTTTTTGCCCGTCAGGATCTTTTGATCCTCGTCTGCTACAAAAGTGTACACACGGATGATCGCGACAACTATTTGCGTAGCCTTGGGCACAGTAACTTTTAAGTAGAGAAAGAGGGAAGTTAACCAGGTGTCCAGACGTTAATGACCGGTGTTTTTGATGCTGGTATATCTATTTTTCAAATGAACATTCTCAATAATAACTACCTTTCTTTTTTAGCTACCTCAATTATTATTATTTAAATGGTTTTTTTTACTTGTAAAAATTATCAATAATCATGTCGATGACCTGACAAAATGCTCTATTTGATCCTCATTAAATTACTGTTATAAAAAAAATAAAAAAAATCCGGCCTCGTTCAGTTGAATCCGGAAATATCATTTTTTGCGATCTTTTAAATTATAAAAAAACCGCTAAAAGTTTACAATAAAAAAACATTGTTTACATTAATAATAAGTGTCTAGGATAGCCGACATGCAATTACCGTTTATTTATTTTTAATTTTAATCCACGTGTTATATCGAGGTCACACTTAACTTCACAATTTATATATTTGATACATATCGATAACAATAATTATGATAACTTTTTTTAATAAACAAAAACAAAAATTTTGTTTTCCTCCCCGATAGTTAATCATTTATTTAATTACGTTTTCTAGGTACGCAGTGGCAATCATTACGAAAAATACTTACACCGACATTTCATAATGGATTGCAGCAGCAATATTTGAAATCAGTTATCCGCGAAACGAAAACTTTGATTTCTTGTCTGAAAGCAGAAGTTAATAATGTATTTGATATCGTGCCTTATGCGAAACGCGCTGCACTAGATGTAATTTGTGGTAAGTAAAAAAAATTAATTATATTTATTTCTATTTATAAATTGATATACTTTATTAATTGTAATTTTTACAGAAACTAGTATGGGATATCAATTAAATTCACAAATGAATTTTGAAAATGACTATGTCGCATCCGTTGAAAAGTATGAATTTATTTTTTATTCATTTTGTTTGCAATAACAATTGGCGATATTTTATTTTAATTTAAAATCTAATTGTTATGTTTAGAATGACGTCTATTATTCAAACGAGATTTACAAATATTTGGATAGCCAACGATACGATATTCAATTTAACTTCGTTGGGAAAAGAACACGGAAAAGCATTAAAGACAATTCACAACTTTGTTGATAACGTAAGGATTTATAAAATAAATAAATCAAAATTTTTATTTATTTTTAATTATTGGGTTTGTAAAAATGATTAATACATGCCGGTAATAAATAATTACAGATAATAACGGAACGTAAAGCTCAATGGAAGGCTAACCATGATAATAATTTCAATAAGTCAATGAATAATAAACAAGCGCTCCTTGATCTGTTGCTTGATTATTCAGAAAATAATCTGGGCCTCACGGATTCGGATATACGTGATCAAGTAAACACTTTTATGTTTGCCGGACATGACACTGCTGCAATGAGTATTTCTTGGGTTTTATATTTATTAGGACGTAATCCAGAGTATCAGGTAATTTTATTAATTTAAATATTTTTGCATTTATTGAAACATAAATAAACTAATGGATTTAATTGCAGAAGAAAATAATTGAAGAATTTGATACAATTATTGGCAACGATGAATTAACGATGGATAATTTACATAAATTAACATGGCTAGAGGCGTGTGTCAAAGAAACTTGGCGATTGTATCCTGTAGCTCCTATAATTGCCCGTCAAATTTATAATCCTATTAAATTAAGTAAGTGATATATTAATGCGGAGTAGATCATTTTTTATTTATATTAAATATCCTCCCTGATTAAAAAAGTGAATTGAAAAGTATTGAAAAAGATGAGAAATGAATCCTTTCGAATACTTTCTATACCCCAAGGTTTTCATTTTGACATAAAATGAATACTTTTCAATCCCAAAATAATAAAAGAATTTCTGAACTTCCGAGGAATTGAAAAAGATTCAAATGAATTGAAATTTTTGAATCTTTCTGAATCTTTCTCAATACCTAAATAATCCGACATTTCGGATCAAGTGTGGGATTGAAAAAGATTGAAATGAATTGAAATTTTTGAATCTTTCTGAATCCTTCTCAATACCTAAATAATCCGATATTTCGGGTCATGTGTGGGATTGAAAAAGATTGAAATGAATTGAAATTTTTGAATCTTTCTGAGTCTTTCTCAATACCTAAATAATCCGATATTTCGGGTCATGTGTGGGATTGAAAAAGATTGAAATGAATTGAAATTTTTTAATCTTTCCGAATCCTTCTCAATACCTAAATAATCCGATATTTCGGGTCATGTGTGGGATTGAAAAAGATTGAAATGAATTAAAATTTTTGAATCTTTCCGAATCCTTCTCAATACCAAAATTGAAATGATGAAAGATTGAATTCTTTTCAATACTTTCGAATTCCACTTTGGAATTGGAAAGTATTCAAACGATCGAAATTTCAATTCCATTCAATACTTTCCAAAACCGCCGAGGGATTGAAAAGAATTGAAATAATTTTCAATACTTTTCAATTCACTTTTTTAATCAGAGCTAAGAGTAAATTTTTTAAAAAATCTGAGAATTTATCATGTAAATTATAATTATCATTTATTATTTACAGTGAATCACAACATACCAGTCGGCTCAACAGTATTGATAAATTTGTTTATGCTTCACCGAGATCCTAGATATTTCCCAAATCCCGAAGTATATCAACCAGAACGTTTTCTACCAAACAGCCCAAAGCCGCCTCCATTCGCATACATTCCATTCAGTGCTGGATCACGAAATTGTATCGGATGGAAATTCGGCACCATGGTAGTCAAAGCCTCCATATTATCGATATTACGTGCTTACGAAATCGAATCTGTCGACAGTTCAGATCAGCTAAGATTAATTTCCTCTATAGTTCTTATCAACAAATATGGTGTACGTATTAAAATTTCACCAAGAGTTTCACCCAACGGTGACAAACCGACCGTGATATCTGATGACTGTGCTGATGATTGAATTTATTAGTT
Organism: Microplitis mediator; assembly: GCF_029852145.1. Lineage (NCBI taxonomy): Eukaryota > Metazoa > Arthropoda > Insecta > Hymenoptera > Braconidae > Microplitis > Microplitis mediator. Next base: position 1,044,377 of record NC_079978.1, on the reverse strand, counting down.
GATATTATTAATTAACTTAAATTTATCATACGACTTATCTATTTATATAATTAACTCATAAGTAAATATAAAGAGATTTGTATGTTAGTTTTTTTTTTTAAGTGCTTAATATTTAAAGAAAAATTTTTTATTGTAATCGCTTATAGGAAAATTAATTTTATAATTTTTACAATAAATAGTGAATTTATATATTTAATATTAATTGTAATTTAAATGTATACGAGTAGATAGTTAATTTTTTAAATTAATGAATAACACAAGTCATTATTTTTCTATTTAATCATTTTAGTTAATTAATTATCTAAAGTAATTGATATTAGAAAATCAATGCAATTTATAAAAATATTAATTATAATTTTGTACGTAATTAGATGTGATAATTAACAAATAAAAATTTGTAATTCAAAAACTTAAAGGCAATTTCCAAATGGAATTTGTCAACCAATAAAAATAATTACATATTTTTCGTTATTTTATTCTTCGCTCAATGAAAATCTCCTTGACATGCGCGTGTGTGCAAAAAAAATAAATTTTAAAAAAGTAAAAATCAACGTCACAACCACAACGTCAACATTAAACGTCAGTCTCGTGCGATCTTGCTGAGTGTTTACATCATTTGTAGGTTATTTTAATTTTTTAAAATCTCATCACTTATTTTTTTAATTAACCGTAGATAAAATTGAATAAAAATGAAAGTGGCAGCTGCAATAGGTCTAGTATTTTTAGGATGCTGTACAAATGTCATATTTCTCGAGTTGTTAGTTAAGTAAGTACTTTTATTTATATTTTATTACTTGTATTATTGCAAGTACGTGATATCGAGTTATTTTTTTTTTCTATGACGTAATTTTTATATTACATTAGATAAAACTGAAGTGATGACAAGTGTCATTTAAACGTGAAGTTGTTAAGTAAAATATTAGATAATTTTTATGATTTATTTATTTATTTTTCAGAGAAGATCCTGGTAGCGGAAACCTCATAACGTTTTCACAATTTCTTTTAATTTCATTAGAAGGTTTCATATTTACATCAAAATTTGGAACTGTAAAACCTAGAATAGGAATTAAAGACTACATGATATTGGTATTTATGTTTTTTGTAACAAGTGTCTGTAATAATTATGCATTTGATTTTAATATACCAATGCCTCTTCATATGATATTTAGAGCGGTAAGTTTATTTTTAAATTTTAAATTTTAAATTTTAAATTTAGTAAATTTCCAATTATTAACAATAAAATATTTTTTTTCTAGGGTTCATTAATAGCCAACATGATAATGGGAATAATTATTTTAAAAAAGAAATACGTATTCAGTAAATACCTTTCAGTATTTATGATAACTGTAGGAATAATAATATGTACAATAGTAAGTGGTAATGAAGTCAAATCAACTCAAAAAATAATAAAAGATGGAGTACCACCGACCCAAATGGAAATTTTATTTTGGTGGAGCCTTGGAATCGCCTTGTTGACCCTCGCCTTATTTATTTCTGCCAGAATGGGACTGTACCAAGAAGAACTGTACGCTAAATACGGCAAACATCCATACGAAGCTCTTTACTACACCGTAAGTCATTTTTTTACCACCAATTATCCATCATCGGTAGATTAATTATCAATTAAATACTCAATTTATTTCAGCACTTACTACCTCTTCCATTTTTCTTGACACTGAGCTCAAATATTTGGGACCACGCGCTACTGGCTCTCAAATCAGATCCAATATTAATTCCAATCCTTGGAATTTACTCACCAAAGACTATTGTCTACTTGATTGGAAACGTCGTGACTCAGTATCCTTTTACATAATAATTATTTTTATCTTTAGTAAAAGAACTGTCAGCATGACTTGACAAATTATGTAATTAACAATTTAAATAATTTATGTTTTCTTTAACAAATGGATCAGATTTATGTGCATCAGCTCAGTGTTTGTGCTGACAACGGAATGCTCATCATTGACAGTAACATTAGTCGTAACTTTACGTAAATTTTTTTCCCTATTATTTTCTGTAGTTTATTTCCAAAATTCATTTAGTATTTACCATTGGATTGGTACAGGCTTAGTATTTTTAGGGACTATTATTTTTACCGAAATCGTGCCAAAAATACGTCAAAGTATTGTCGGGCCTAGGACCAAAAAGGTGCAATAAACTTTTTAAATGTAAATAGACTAGTAAATTTCTTTTTTTAAAGTAATTAAAATGACGATAAACTTGGACATGCAATAATATGATCCTGAAGTTAGCAGACAATTAAAAATTTTCGGATTTTTTTTTCAACAAATCAATTACGAAAAAATAAAAATTAAAAATATGCACATGTAGGAAATTTAATAAACTATAGGTGCAATTTTTTCAAAATTTTTCTTTTTTATAATTTACCGTCTAAAAAAAAATCCAAAAATTATTAAACGTCAGCTAGCTCCAGTATCATGCAATAATTGAATATTTTTATTGTGTAAAAATAACAAGACAATTTATATCAAATGTAGCTCTTATACTACGACCTTAAAAGTAATCAAGCTCTTAATGAATAAGCGTTATCGCTATCGACCTTTACGCGCATATTACAAATTAAAAAAAAAAAAAGTTATCGGCAGTAAAACTCCTGCATATTCAGTAAACAATAAACACTTATTTAAAAGCTTGCTGTAGATATAATTATCAAGGGAAAAAAAATAAACTAAATCATGCGAATGTAAATACGTTCATTTAATTTAAATGAAATGAAAACAAATGGGAAAAATATTGATATCATTTGTTATTAATTATTTTTAGAACAGATTGTATATTTACGTCCATAGGGAAAGGATTATTACTATTTTTACCAAACGACAATAGAATAAATAAATAATTGATTGTAAATACGTATTATAAGTCAATGTGAAGCAGATTTAGTCACGAGTAATTAAACAGATGTTACTTTTTAAGAAGATTATTTTTATTTTTTTTGTTAAATATATATAATTAATGTACAGCGGAGTGATAGAATGTCATTCTCTTTTATTCTTTGGTTAATGTACAAAACGTATGCACGACTAAAGTGTCCAGCTAAATTTTCACCCGACATGAACGCTATTTTTTATTTTAAATAAATAAAATTGTCATTTTAAATCATTTTTTTATCAATTATTTACCAACATTAATTAATTAATTAAATAAATTGCATTTTAAATATTAATTATCAGTATTGATAATATAAATAATATATAAATATGTGGAGTAATGAGAAGCTTCATTTACTTGATCATCGATTATGCTTTGATGATTTGAATTATAAAATTTTCAAAAGTGGTGAGTTTTTATTTTATAAATAATTCATTTTAATTTTAATTTTGATTTTGTGTTTAAAAAAATTATTTGTTTTAGAACTGGGCGAAGATTATGAATATCTGGTGGCAAAACCTTGTTGGATTAAATTACGATTATTTTTATTCTGGGTATTTTGGTCAGCGTTACTTGTAGTAATTATTTTTTTAATAATTATTGACTTTTGTTTAATACAATCACTGTGTCCAAAAGATAATAATAATTCGCCAATAGAGTAATAAATAAAATGTATTATTTAAAATACACAAAATGGTTCATAAAATTTAAAAGTCATATTTTTTTACTTTACTTTATTTTTAAATGTGGTAACAATAAAACACGCGCGCTATCGTATGGAATTTTAAATTAGACGATAAAATTTAATCTTAAAAAAAAAATGACAATAAAGTTAGCAGACATTTTAAAATTTTTAGATTTTTTTTAACAAAAAAATAAACATTAAAAAGAATATTTTGGAAAATTGCGCGTATAGTTTATGAAATTTCCGACATGTGCATTTTTTTAGAAATATTTTTTTTTCATTATTTATCTATCAATAAAAATTTTTTTTAATTTTAAATGTTTGCTAACTTTACTATCATAAAAAAAATATGATACTGAAGTTAGCAGACGTCTAATAATTTTTGGATTTTTTTTTAGACGATAAAAAATTAAAAAAAAAATATTTGAAAAAATTGCACCTGTAGTTTTTTAAATTTTCTACATGTGCATATTTTTATATTATTTTTTTGCAGTTGATTTATTGCAAAACGAAAATTCAAAAATTTTTAAATGTCTGCTAACTTCAGGATCATAAAAAAATGTAAACTAATTCTCAGGTTTTTTTAAATCAACACCAAAAATAACTGAATAAATTATAAATTTTGTAATTTTCATATAATTATTACTGTATATTTACCATTTGATCAAATAGAAGATCATAAATTTACATGACTAAAAAAAAAATTAATAATAATAATGATAGATTATTTAAATGTACACAGTTCCCACCAAACTAATTTACATATATCTGGAGTACTATAAATATCAAATGATAAGAAACTAAATCATTAGGCAGTATCAAGTTCTGCTGAAAAGTTGCAATCAATTAAATTGTGTAATAAATATTTTGTAAATGTAAATGTTAAAAAAAAATATTTATTATTTTTAAAATTTTGTTTCCTTATTTTTGTAATTTGCGGAAAAGAGACTTGATTTTTTTTGAAAGCATAAATCATTGGCGTAGCAAGTAAGTAAAAATAAATCTGCTGGTACATATATTATATGTGCAAGGGGGTAACGGTCAACTGATTTGTTCATACAGAAGGAAGTGAGTGCGTAATATAGAGCATTTGCTTGTGCAGCGTTTTATTGCATGGTGCCATATGCTCTTGCGCTAAAAATTTTTCAAAATAAAAATCCGCAGAATCTGTTGTTCGAACCGAACTGAAGAATCCAGTGAAGCGCAGTGTCTTTATATGCATTTAAAACGTCCCTGAATATTATTGTTAAATAATGGAGAGAGGGAAATTGAATTTAGAGAGTGCGCCTGAGGTGAATAGTACCACGAATGGTTCAGTTGCCACGTATAAGGCATTGCCTGAGGACAGTTTAACACTTGACGGTAATAGTAAAGTTAAACTTGAGTTAACTAGCCTCAGTGAAACTCCAAAAGCGAAAATGGGGAAAAATGATGCTGAGCTTGAGGTTGGGGATGGAGCTGACGAAAAAATGCTCAATGAACAATCCAACGATGAGCCGACTAAAAATACATCCGAGGTAATTTAATTTTTATTCTTTCTGTAAATATTTTACACTTCAATATATTTATTTATAGATCATTAAGGTCTTTACAGTGACACAATCAATAACTGTAATTTTTTTTTGCTAGTGAAATATTTTACTTTTTATTAAACTTAAATTATTGTCTGCTGTATTGCATCATCTGGCTCCGTTCTAATGAAAGTTTATAAAATTAAACAATTAATTTTTTTTTAGGTGATATTTATATCTGAGAACGGGGATGCAAAGGTCGATATGAAGCAGGTTAAAAAAACTGTTGCTGGATTGAGCAAAGAAGAATTGATGATGTATGCTGATGACCCATTTTGGGTTAAGTTAAGATGGATACTGTTTGGTGCGTTTTGGATGCTGTGGGTAGCGATGCTGGTCGGTGCAATAGCTATCATTGTATTAGCGCCTAAATGTCAAGCACCAACGCCCAAAAAATGGTGGGAAAAGAGTCCGATTGTTCAATTAGAGCCAGCGGATATCAATGGAAAATCTCTGGATGCCATTCAAAATATTTTAGATCAATTGAAAGCCGAGCATGTTCAAATTGTTTCGCTGTCATCGTTTCTAAAGGGCGGGCCTGGTGCTACGGAAAGTTTTATTGACGTTGACCCACAAGTCGGCAATGTGAACAATGTCAAAGAAATAATTGACTCAGCTAAAACTCGCGACATAAATGTTGTGCTGGAGTTGGACCCCAATCAGTCATCAATGAAGCACTTGTGGTTTGAAAAATCTGTAAAGCGCGAAGAGCCATACACTGACTACTATGTTTGGGCTGATGGTCTGCTGGGAGCTGATGGCGTTCGTAAGGAACCCAGCAATTGGCGGAGTGTCTACAGCAAACGAGCCTGGACATGGCACGATCAACGTCAGCAATATTATTTGCATCAGTTCAATGAATCAACGCCGGACCTAAACTTCAACAACACTAAAGTCATCAACGAGTTCAATGAAATATTCAAATTCTGGTTGGACCTCGGTATCAAGGGATTCCGTCTAGGTAACACACGATACTTGACTGAAGACCCTGAACGTCATGATGAACAAGGCGGCTCTCGAGTTGTTGTTGATCCAGAGGATTACGAATATTATTCCCATGCTCACACCAAAGACCGCCAGGACAATATTAAAATTATTAAGCAGTGGCGCGATAATATTAATAGTAATGAGACCAACAAAGATACACTATTCGCAATGTCTGATGATATCAAATATGATATACTGACTATTATCAATGAGCATCAAAGACTCATTGATTTACCACAAAATTCACAGTTTTTAATTGACGCCAATGCAAACATTGATGCTAAGACTCTAAAAACTGACATGTCATCTTGGATATCTAGCGTTAATGTTTCATGGCCAGGATGGGATGTAAGTGTTTTTATCTTTATTACTTATTTATTTACTTACATCAAAGTATCATAAATAATTTATATTTACATGACCTGTTAAGATTTATTTTATTTAAATAATATTTTATTCGCAGGTCAATGGCAAAACGCCTTTAAGAAAACGTATGGAGCCAAATGTGGCGGACAGCTTGATAACAATGACACTGCTCTTACCAGGAACTCCAGTACTGAAATTAAATGATGTACTGCCAGCAAGAGAATATTTTGGTGCCATCGTAGAAAAACGATACGAAGACACATTTTTATATGGCAATTTTACAAGCCATATTATCAATGGAACAGTTTTCGCATACACCAGGTAAATTATTTGTCAAAATTATTAGTATTGACTGGGTTATAATTAGCTTGGGTTTTTAAAACTTTTTTTCGTAACAAAATGATGTGTGGTGGTGGTGGTGGTAATAATTGAAATAATTTTTATCACATGATCAATCACTTTAATTGACTCAATTGACTGTATCCTGAGTTATTTCTTCTCACGATTTATCAACAATTATTATCAAAGATTCATTGTGTGTTTTTAAACACAATGTAAATAGTAATAATATCTATTTACTTGTAAATAGTTATTATTATCAGTGTTTTATTTAATTAATTAATCTTTTGTTTGCCTTTTTTTCATGCGCATTGTGTGATTTAGGAATGGGTGAGTTTATTTTTTATCTGCTAACGTGCATGTGCTATGCCTCATTACTAACATAAATTATAAATTACATCACTTATTTTAAATATTAGATAATTATTATAAAATTAATTTATTCAATAGGATAAAGCCTGGATCGCCAGGATATTTAGTGGTCTACCAAAGCTCTGATCAAAATACGGAAATAGATGTTTCGGAAATTGAATCAGTACCTTCAGAGCTCAATGTGGTTGGTTACAGTGAAAATTACGCTGAAAATAAAACAACTGTCGCTCCGTAAGTATTTTATTTAAATAATTAATATGTCAATGATCTGTTTGTATATTTATTTACAAAGTAACAAAAATTAATGAAATAGTAAACACTTTTTTATTTTTTTTAGAACGTATTTCTCAAATAAAATTCCAATGGCTACGAAGAGTACTTTGGTACTGATGTTTGTACCAGTGAAGAAGGATTAATTTGAAATTAATAAATAATACTGCGACATTAAGAATGCATTTACTCAATTGTGTGAGGCTTAAGTATATTTAATTAGCCGAAATATTAATAAAACGTTAATCACAGCATCAATATAAAAATTGTATTTTTTTTTCTATTTAATTTAAAAAACAAAATAACAAATACTCTATATTCCCAAGTAGCACTGAGACGCTTAGAGATGTCTTTTCAAAGGATGACATAAATTTTTTTTTTGTCAGCCTTTTTTTATATAAATACGACGTACAGGTGTTGGTCCAAGGAGCCATAGGAAATTTTTCTTCTTTCCGTCCTAAACAAGTAATTTTAATTTAAAAATCGTTTGAATGACTTAATTTACAATTATTTGTAATTTACTTTTTGTCGTCACGTGTCAAATTTTTGAAGCAGATATTTTTTACAATCATCGTAATCAATTTTGCGAGTTAATTATGAGATTTCTCTTATTGAATTTAAATGATAATAAAAATAAACAAAAAATTGTAGAGAAACTATAGAGTATAGATTTTAATAAACAATTAAAATAAAAATAATAAGAATTACCCTGTATTGTAATTAGTACTCGTAAATTATTCAGCATGAAGTTTATGCGGATCAGTAAACCTCGCGGTAAGTATGTAAAAAAACGCTGGCAGAGGTACCAGAAGAAGCATCGAGGGATGGATATTTACACCGCGTAATGTTGCAACTGACATTATTCCGTATCCATGTAACAGCCAGTGTCCAAGAATTACAATAACATTTCTGACATCTGACACTGAACTTAATAATAATGATTTCATTGTCTGAAATATATAAATTATTAATTGCACACCTCAAGCGCGAAAGCGCTGAGTGTGCTTTATTGGCGCCCAATTTTATCAATTAACATTTATTTAAATTATATAAAATTGACTGATACCTGGTTTAATTTAAACGCAAAATGTGCTGCATTTGATAAGACTGATAAAATAATTATAATGTACGGGAACGAGTAGTCTGTAAATTTATAATTAATTTATTATTTTATTAATTTGAATTTTTATGAAATAAACATATAGACCAACTTACATATCAATCCGCCTCCAACCGCGTGCAGTAATGTGAGGACGGGAAAAAAATACAGAGCAGCATAAATAGAATATTTACCTTGTTTAGGTAAATATCTTCTTACGAGCAAAGGTCTTACCAACAACATGATGGTTACACTGAGGGAGTAGAAAATAAAAACCATTGTATACCTAGAAGAAGAATATGACGTTTAAGTAACAGATAAATATGTAAATATGAGAATTGAACTGAATACTAACAGTGGGTAGACAGCTTCCTGAGTACAGTGCAGCGAAGTCTCATAATTTGGAGTCGGGTTGTGTAGCAAAGTGTACCAGTCAGATAATTTTCTGGCCCTGCATGATTTTACTTGATATGATCCAACAGGATTAGTCACTTGTAGGGTAATCAGTGACGCACATGTGATTTCAAAGAGAGCTGACAAGTGAATAACAATTACTTCTAGGGGTATGTTACGTCTCAGTGCCACCATGTCAATGCAGAACCAGTGCAACACTAGTGCAAGCAATGCCATGAATCCCAAGTACAGCCAGTCATAAAAAATGAGCATGTCATCACAGGGTACACATGCTGATGATGAATTGGTACGGAATCCTCGTGGACAAGCACCGCAGTCAGTCCAATTTCCATCAAAAAGTAGCTCGCGGCCACAGTACATACCCGGACATCGTTCCAGAAAATTCATTGTCTGTTTATTTATTTTTATTTATTTACTTATAAATTATTAGGTTAAGTTTAATAATTTATTACGATCAATACTACAGCTCTCATTGTACATTTTATTAATTACACATATGACTTTTGTGTGGAAATTATTTTTTATCGCGATCAAGATAAAACCAATTATTTATAGAATTAATCAATTAAATTGCATAGGTAACATAAATATATATGTCGAAACTGTTAAACTACATTATCAACTGTTAAATAATTTCAGTAATTTAATACAATCATTTAAAATTCTCCGTTGCAGCAGCATCGAAAATAGTCAACTCCTGCAACGGCAGCGCATGTGCTTTTGCGCGGCGTAATATTTGAATACTGCGCGTCAATGCGCGGTAAATTTCAAATATAATTTAAATTTAAAAAGTTATTAGCTCGAAAATTGATTGTTATTTTTTATAAACTGATAATTAATATAATTAATTAAGTATTTTATTTAAATTTAAATATGTGAGACAAATAAAGAGATGTTTGTACAGTGGCGGCATCTGTAATGACTGCGCATGATCGTGAAAGTTCGTACGATGATTGCCGAGCGAACATTACTATTTTGAGGCACAGAAGGGGCACCTCTCGACGGGGGTTTTTCTTGATAAGTGAAGGGCGACGGGTGTGCAAGAATTGTTACAGTTTTTGTTGGTTTAATTAATTTTTAAAGAGGCATTAATTGTGGGCTATTACGCCAAATGACATAAATATTAGGATTGCAATAATTGCAATAATTATAATAATTACAACACTTGGACAAAGTGTTTTTAACAAAACCTCATCGTCTCTTGTCGTCAGATCGTCTCGTGTTGTGTGTGTGTGTGAGTGTGTCGTAGCCTATGTCTGTACTGGGGATGAGTATATATATATATAATTAATATACAGTACAATATATATTTATATATATAGATATATTGCAGTACAGTGTGCAGAGGAACGTTGATGCAGCATTGAAGTTTTAAAGAAATAAAATAATAATAAATAAAAAGAAGAAAAGAATAAATAAGAAGAAGACGCGGTTGGTGGACAATGGTTGAACGCGTCCCGGGAGGTCTCGGCGCCCTCGTTGCGGTACAAAAATGAAACAAGCTCATCCGCAACGAGCAGCTGATGGCGGCCGAGTGCTGTTCTAGAGAGCCTCCATGTCTGTCGTTTTAATCAGTTGATCGGATTTTTTTACTTTTTATCATCCAGCAAGACTAGTGACTTGGTTGTTGATAACAAAAAAAAAAAAAAGAAAAAAGAAAGAAAAGCACATATATATATTTATAAATATATATAGACATATATAAAGTAACTATACTTGGTAAAATATATTTATCTGTCACACGCAACTAGACACAATATTAAATTGTCGTCAGTCGTCTGCAACTAAAATCGTGATTTACAAATTATCATTGCAATTAAATATATATATATACATATGTACATAATATATGTATGCATGTGTGTATATATGTAATAAAATTATTAGGAGGACCTAGTACACAGTGTATAGGAACTAGGATTCAGTAATAAAAAAAGAGTAGAGAAGAACGTACGGCCGTACGAGGCGTGATATAACGGGGCTTCTCTCTCTCTCTCTTTCTCTTTCTTATTCTCATATATACTTGTCCTTTATCTTTCTCACTCTTATTTTCTCTTGGTAATTCTTACTCTTTCTCTCCGGGACTCCGGCATCCGGACGGGCGCGTAGCCGGTCCCGGCTATCGAATTCTCACCGAGTGAATAAAAAAAAAGTAGTAAAATAAAATAATATTAAATAAAAAAAAGGCGAACGACGGGGCGTGTGCGTGTACCGTACGTGTATTATGTATGTGTGTGTATATCTATATCTATACATAACATAGAGATAAATATATATATGTATATATACCTGTATATATATTTATACATATTATACTTGGCCTTTTTTTTTTTCTACGCGTGGTACAATAAAACACGCTATTAAACGTACGGTTTTCCGCGTCTACGTCGCCGTGGCCATTAATTAATATTCGGTGAGGACTATTCAGTAAACGAGAGCGTGTTCTTACGGAAGTGCGTGGTAGCAACACTTGCAGTCATCCATTTGATAGATTATTTATAATAACAAGTAACAAGATAAAAAAAACATATTTAATTAAACGATAATTTAATCGAGTACCTTATACTTTTTATTAGATGGAACGCGTGGTCACGAGGTAACCTCTCTTGTGACATAAAAACACTCAGTAAACGCACGTGAGATAAAATAAAAAATCAAGAAAAATAATTGAATCTTTGAGACGGTCTATTTTGTGGAGACTCGTGTGTTGGTGACAACGCCTCGCTCATCATCACCATCGTCATCGTCATCGTCATCACCGTGGACTAATTTCTCAGTCATTGAAAACAACTTTTTATTCCCAGCAGACACTTGTGAAAAAATAGCAGATCGACTGGTGAAAAACTTCTAGAACAATACCTGTAACCTGTCAGAGACATTTTCCTGTGACATTATTATTATTGTTTAATATTATTATTATTATTATTTAAATAATAATAAAAGTACTGCTGGTGTGTATGATAAATAGTGTAATTTAAATTGAGGAATGCAGCCACCGGCTCATCAGGGTGGTCCTTGTTATTGTAAAGTATAGCCGCCACGATCTCAGCCAAAGATACGGATTCGAGGCACGAGCGTGACGCCGGTGATTTAAATAATCCATCCAGCATCCGCAGTGCCTCAAATCTAACAACCAACATGTCATCTGGGACGTTTGTTGATCGGATAGATCCATTTGCCAAGCGATCCCTTAAAAAGAAGTCGAAAAAATCACAAGGCTCCTCGCGATATCGCAATTCGCAGGACGTCGAGCTTCAGCAGCTACCTCAGCTTAAAGGTAAAAAATAATATTTTATTTCAAATAATTAATTAAATAACTACTTATTTTTAAATTTATTTATTATTATTATTATTATTTTGATATCGTCAACGGTATTTTGACATAGTTTTATATACATCTATAGACAGGACTCTTGGCATGCTGCTATTCCTAACCTCTACTGATTTCAAACTATCATGACTCTGTGTGCCAGGATCTATAATAACTTTTAACTATAAATAAATCCTTAACGTCAAAAACTTTAACCAATAGACTCTTACAGTCAACTTGAGTCCATACTCATACTTGATCATTATTATTATTATCACTAATGTTTATTTATTTTTGGAGTGTAAATTTTATAAAATAATTTAAATTTATGAAAACGGAGCTGCAAGTCCGTAGATTATTTTTCTTTATTAGATATTAATAATCAAGTGATTCAATCTGGGCAGATAAAATTGAATTTAAAGCGGTAAATTACAACTCAAAATATTACATCATCTAATTTAATATTCTACTGCGATTGTTTTTAAAATAAATATATAATTATCTGTGAGATAAACTTTTAAATTAATTATATAATTGGATAATAACATTAATGGTTATTATTATTTGTTTTGTAACAATTGAATTATTTGAAGATTACTTTCAGATAAAAGAATTAAATATAGATTATGTATTTACGGATTTACGGATTTTTGAATTTAAATTATTGCTAAACGTGCAGCATAGCAGCTTATAACCTACGCAGACTTGGAACAGTATCTTCCTACTCACTGAACTATGACTAACACTTGTCCTTCCAACTTGTTTGGATTCTCCCTGATTTGTTTCACGTGGTAATTTTAACTTTAATACTAAATTGCTCATACACTGATACAAATAATACAATAATAACTACAAAAAAAAACTTTTTAAATTTATTAAATAATTAACTTTTATTACGCTCATGTTTTATTTAAAAAGAGCTGTCATTTTTTTCTCTTTCCCACTCATTACTATTCTGGTTGCACTTGCATAGTAAATGGAAACTTTGTTACCGTTTTTTTTTTATCAAAAAAATAAAAATCTTGAATTGCTAAATTTATTTTGCGTTCAAAGTTTTTGTTAAAGAAAAACTTGGAGCAAAATAAAATTAATGATCATGGAGTTGGTAGACAATTAACAATTTTCGGATTTTTTTCAACAATTAAAAAAAAAACTGAAAATATGCACGTGTGGAAAATTCCATAAGCTACAGGTGCAATTTTTTAAATATTTTTTTTTTAGTTTATTGGGTTTAAAAAAAAAACCATAAATTATTAGACGTCGGGTAACTTCAGTGTCAGGAAAATTGGTGTTGGGAAAAATAAAATTTTGAACAGTAGAAAGTAATAAATAATTATTTATATTTAGTTAGTTGACAGAATGCCTGTTTGAATGATAATATTAATAAATGAAGACAAAAAATAGTCGTAATGACATTAAATCATTAAACAAAGTGGAAATATGAGAATACAAACTTGCATGCTATGTTTGAACGTAGAAACTCCCTGGAGCTAATATCTAATTACAATGTTTAATGGACGATACTAATGCTTTCACAGTCCATCTACTCTCCCTGGTGCTTATAGGTGGAGTACCACCCCCTAATATTTCACTTAAAAATCTTTTAAAAACTATTATACCTCTCACATATATATATACATGCCAATATACATTTATGCATTCACTTCCGTCAGTTCAATATTCTACGAAAGTAAAACTGTCAATTATCTTTAATTCTTTTTTTTTTTCAACATTATAATTTAGTTGGTGATAAAAAAAAATTTAATGATTATGAGCTATGATAATACGTCAGCTGCGTATCCAATTGACTATAGCAATGATCTAGTCGGTCACTGTCAAGATCACAACTGCAGAAATTACATATCAACATCCAACTGCTCTCTATCTATCTGTATATGTATATATATATGTATGCATCTTTTTTCATCTCATCTCATATTTTACTTGATATAACTCATGTTTTTTTTGTCAATACCAAGGCCGTTAAATATTATTTTTTCATTAATCAATTACAACCAATGAACTATTATCAGCGGTGGAATAAAACTTGATAGTAATCGTTATCTACAAAACAAAAAAAAAACATACAATTCAATTATTATCTCTCGTAAAATATATTTATTTATAAAGAAAAAAAAATATGTTCACATATAGACAAACAATATAAAATTGTTTCAGGCAGTTGCGTATATATAACATATGTATGTTATATACATATATATATTATGTACGAAAGGCCGATAAAAAGAGACAAAATTCCAAATATATGTGTATATATAAAATTTACTATCACCGTCGAGTTCACCATCGAGTTTTCATAGAGCACGTGTCGATCGACGTGACGTAATTCTTCGGCGCAATGTCCTTGCTGCGATCGATGCGGGGATGCTCATACGCTCTCGTGATAACTACTGTAGCATACAACAACGTAAACCGACGACGTCGACGACGACGACGAGCTACAAGAGTAGTATTGAGTGCATGTATATTATATATTTATATATAATATATATATACAGGAGAGTAGAGAGACTAGATCCTCGTGCTTTTCCGTATCCGTTTACGCCCACACAATAATATGAGTCCAGTAGCATTACATATATAATACAATATCTATGCCAAAGTACAACTACTCTATATAATACCAAGACAATCCCCATGAATAACAAAATAACAGAGAGAACAGAATGGAGTTTGGAGTAACGCAAACTCCGTCCACCGGAATATACCCAATATCAATCATAATAATATTAATCATAATAACGTAACATAATAATGATAAGGGAATTAATAATGATGATGATAATAATAATAATAAATGATGATAGAGCATACGCGATGGTAAGGTAGGTTGGTGACCGATGGTGGTGCTGGTGGAGGAACGTTTACTCTTGGGGTAGAGGGCCGTCGTCGTGGAGTAGAGTACAGAGCAGAGAACAGTGTGATAGTCAGTCTCGACGGCAGCGGCGGGAAATTCAGCTGCTGCTGTTGGTATATCATATAGTGGGAGTATTGATCCAAAATGCCCTCGGCCACCCGCCTAGAATCCTCTCGACTCTTTACCACCCCGACCGCCACCGTCTCTTTGCTTCCACGCTTTCCACTTCTGGCGGCGTACAGTACAGTAGCATAACGTTGAACCACGATCGGCATCTACACCGTCGCCACCAACCATCACCACCACCACCACCTTCTCTACCACCTCCTCGTTTACATTTAAAAACTTCCCTCGCTGCACTTACACCCGTCTTCGTCTACTCTACCTTGTTCCCCTTTGCGTCGGCTATTATAAACCAAACTATTTCTCCCCGATAATCAACCTTCACCACCTAAAACCTCCACGCAGTACTTATTTTTTGTCAATATTATTATTAACCTAGTTAGACGACACCAGTATATATATCTACATAAAGTTTTTATGATGCTAAAGCTTACTGATGAATGAATTTATAAATAAAGTTAAGTAGCTACGTAGATGATGATGTCGTGCCGAAGTTTATTACGCGGGTTATTGTTCTATTTATTACAAATAAAAAATATATATCAAAGGTTTATCAGTCTGAGATATTTTATTATTAGCTATTTCTGTTGCTGTTGTTGTTGGATTTATTTCGACACTATTTTTCTGAAATCTTGAGCACTTCTTACCCAACAGATGCCAATGAAATTCAACTGAGAGCATCGAAGGTGGCTAGCCTTTGACCTCACTGCTGTTTGTTCGTCATCGCCTCAAGTGTTGTACACATATAAATATATATAGTTAAATTTTCGAGGTGACTCTAGCTCGTTGCATCGTAGCGTGATAAGGTGAAGAAGTAGCAGACGCAGCAGGGGTTAAAGCTGTGACGAGGGATAGACGTAAGAGCGAGATAGAAAATTAACCACCTGGAGAATCAATACAGGAATAAAGTATTTTTTATGAAAAATTGCACAAGACTGATACTCGAGCCTCGAGTCACTCTCGTTTTAAGTGAATGAAAAAAAATAAAAAATACATTTATATATATAGCGCGTTACTATAAGCCACTTGGTTATTCAGCAACATGCTAATGTATGATATAAGAATAACGTGTGGATTGGCTTAAGCACGCGAACTATCCACGAAATGCCTTTGTTTTAAAAAAAGTAACCCTCGACCTTATCTTCATTCTTATTATTACTTTTTTATCTTTGTTCTTTATATTTTTACTAAGTAAAATCTCTATCTTCTTAATTTATTTTGTCCAAGTCAGCTCAGGATATTTTTTTTATTGCTGAAAAAATTACAGCTCGAGTAGTTTCAGTGACCGTAGGGTAAAAAACAATGAAAGTTTTAGTTGAGCCAGTAGCCAGCAGCCAACTTCCTACATCTCTTGCTCTCGGTCATGTTATAAATTCTTACATTACTCGTATGTGTACTGTAGTCTTACATATATATAATCGTGTTCACTGAGAACCGAGACAAGACTCATATACATATTGCAGATATATTTATATTAAAGATAAATATACAGAGAGCTTTTGTAGATGCCAACGATCTGTTTTGATTTCTTGCTAATAATCGTACATTCCATGCAGTACAAGAGCTGACTCTCGTATGTAACATTACAGAGCGTATGGATTAGGGTGATTCAAAAAACAAACAAATTTTTTTTTTTCTTCCAAACAGGTTCAAAAGTTTCGTTTAGATAAAAAAAGACGCCTGTGAAAATTAGAGCTCTTAATATTAATATTAACATTGTCCGCATTGCACTTTTCTATTTTCCATAAGAATAACATGGGAAAAATTTTTTTTATGTCTTCTGATTTTTATAAGGAGCTAACGAAGCGTCATAGGAATAATTGGCAGGCATATTTTTGTAGGGAATTAAATGCTCTACAAAAAAAGATTCTTATCATTTTTTGCGGAATCTATTTGTTCAAAAGTTATTTGAGGTTGAAGTCGAATTCTTATTAAATTTTGAGTTTTTCTTACTTTTCCGGCGAAACTATCAGACCTATTAAAAAATATCAGGGGATCTTTTTTGTAGACAATTTCATTCCCTAGAAGTTACACCGAATAAAGTTTTTTCGAACTCCGCATTGTTTTCTAGTTATTTTTATTTTAATGTCAAGCTCTTAAAATCGTTCAGAAGACTATTTTTTTTTATGAGCATGACATTAAAATGAAAATAACTAGAAAACAATGCGGAATTCGAAAAAACTTCATTCGGTATAACTTCTAGGGAATAAAATTGTCTACAAAAAAGATCCCCTGATATTTTGTAATAGGTCTGATAGTTTCGCCGGAAAAGTAAGAAAAACTCAAAATTTAATATGAATTCGACTTCAACCTCAAATAACTTTTGAACAAATAGATTTCGCAAAAAATGATAAGAATCTTTTTTTGTAGAGCATTTAATTCCCTACAAAAATATGCCTGCCAATTATTTCTATGACGCATCGTTAGCTACTTATAAAAATCAGAAGACGTAAAAAAAATTTTTTCCATGTTATTCTTATGGGAAATAGAAAAGTGCAATGCGGACAATGTTAATATTAATATTAAGAGCTCTAATTTTCACAGGCGTCTTTTTTCATCTAAACGAAACTTTTGAACCTGTTTGGAAGAAAAAAAAAAAATTTGTTTGTTTTTTGAATCACCCTAGTATGGATGCAGAATTATATTTGTGATGTGTGAATGTATGTGGGGATTGTACGAATCGTAGAGAATAGAAGACTCAAAGGACAATTTCATAGTACACGGGTGTACTAAAATAACCGTACTGCCCTGCTGACCCCACTATACTGTCATTGGTGATCTACGTAGGTGGTATCGAGTACCATCCGAGCCATCAACACCACCAAGATTCACCGGAAGTCTCTTATTTTTGACTCTTTTTTTATTTTTATTCAAAAATTATATGGTAATTTTTTTATCGAGGTGACGCGGCAATTTACAGTCATTAGAAATAAAAATCTAAATCTTTATGGTTATTTAGTTAAAGTTAATTTCATTTAGTAGTTTATATTAAAATATATATATATTTTATCTGAGATTTAAATTACATCTTTAACTACAAGCACATCTACAACGGCAATTGCTTCATTATGTCTCTTCTCATCTCGCGTTGAATCTCAACTCGCAACCGTTGAATAAATATTTTTCCCTCTGATAATCGTGTCTCGTTGAACGTTATCGACCTACATTCCCCGTTAAATTGCTTATTTACTATTTTATTTTTAACATTTACTTGAATTTTTTTAAAGTCACATTATTTTTTAAAATAATTCTGCTCCCTTCATTGATATTTTTTTTTTAGAAATTTATATTCGGTTGGGTCAAATAATGAATTCATGTTATTTATCATCTCGTCTGTTTGGTTGCAATTATTTGTTGGTGTTGTTATTGTTGTTGTCGATAAGTGATGAATGCGTTGTAGATATCTAGCTAGCAACCGGGAAGACCTTACAAAGTTGCTGCCTTATATAACGTCGTTTGTTTGTATGCAATAAATCAAACCGGGATTTATTTAAGTTGAAGGTTTTCCTTGAGAAAAAAAAATAAACTAGCTCAAGTACCGTATTAATATAAATTTATTTAATAAATATTATAATTATAATTAAATGTTGATGATAATGGTCGGTAATATTTTAACAATAGTCGTAAAAAATAATAACAGTAATTTATAAATGGTATTATTTGTTTAATTACAGATGTTACTCCGTCGGAACAGGAAGACTTGTTCATTAGAAAACTACAGCAATGTTGCGTTGCCTTCGACTTTATGGACCCCGTTGCAGATCTCAAGGGTAAGGAAATCAAGCGCAGCACCCTCAATGAACTGGTCGAGTACATCACAGCAGGACGTGGAGTTCTTACTGAACCCGTTTACCCCGAGATCATCAAGATGGTAAATTTATATTTTTAAATTTTAAATAAAACTAATATATGAATATATTTAATAAAATTTTACTTTTTTTTATTTATAGATTTCGGCAAATTTATTTCGAACGTTGCCACCGAGTGAAAATCCAGACTTTGATCCTGAAGAGGATGATCCAACATTAGAAGCAAGCTGGCCCCATTTACAACTGGTCTATGAATTCTTTTTACGTTTTCTCGAGTCATCGGATTTTCAGCCGGCGATTGGAAAAAAAGTTATTGACCAAAAATTCGTGTTACAAGTAATTATTTATTTTTATCCAATGCGTATTTATGATTTATTAAATTTTTGTTATTTTACTTTTTTCTGCAGCTGCTAGAATTATTTGACTCAGAAGACCCAAGAGAAAGAGATTTTTTGAAAACGGTTTTGCATCGCATATACGGTAAATTTCTCGGCCTGCGAGCTTTCATACGCAAACAGATTAACAACATTTTCCTGAGGTAAAAATAATGACCGCATTTTTAAACGTTTTTATCTTGACACTTTAAAAAAATTTATTAAACGGTAAATGATAATTATAAATTAATGGATTGACAGGTTTGTGTACGAGACAGAGCACTTTAATGGCGTTGGAGAGTTACTGGAAATTTTAGGCAGCATTATCAACGGATTCGCACTCCCGCTGAAAGTCGAGCATAAGCAATTTTTAGTCAAGGTAACCAATCAATCACTTTTAAATGAATAATATTTAATCAGCTGATTGTTGATAAATTAATTGAATAATAATTGATTTCCAGGTGCTATTACCACTGCATAAAGTTAAATGTTTATCGCTATATCACGCGCAACTTGCGTACTGCGTGGTGCAATTTCTTGAAAAAGATGCATCACTAACGGAACCAGTAGTACGAGGGCTTCTTAAATTCTGGCCTAAGACATGCAGCCAGAAGGAGGTGATGTTTCTCGGCGAGATTGAAGAGATACTTGATGTTATAGAACCTAGCCAATTTGTTAAAATACAAGAGCCTTTGTTCAGGCAAATAGCGCGCTGTGTTTCGTCGCCGCACTTTCAGGTACTAAAAGCCTCAGCAATTTCGTCATTTTTAATTACAATTAATTGTACAATAATATCAACAGATTCATTTAATTTTTTTTCTTTTGTATCTTTCGACAGGTCGCAGAGAGGGCATTGTATTTCTGGAACAATGAATATATTATGTCGCTGATTGAAGAAAACAATCATGTGATAATGGGAATAATGTTCCCGGCGCTGTACAGGATCAGCAAGGAGCACTGGAACCAGACGATTGTTGCTCTTGTTTATAATGTTCTTAAAACTTTTATGGAAATGAACAGCAAGCTTTTTGATGAACTAACTGCCAGTTATAAATCCGAGAGGCAAAAGTAAATTATTTTTTATTATTTTAAAAAGTTGTTTTAATTTTTTAGATGAATAATTTATTTATTTAATTGATAGAGAAAAGAAACGAGAAAAAGAGAGAGATGAATTATGGAAAAAGTTGAATGAATTAGAGATTGAACGACGCGGGACACTTACGGCAACATCAAACACTCCAGTTCCTGCCACTCCTGCATCTGCGACACGAGCTCGTCCCTGAGCTGGTAAAAATTAAATTAAATTAAACACGTTGTACATTTAAATTTGTTTTTTTGTAAATTAATTTATTTTATATTTGTTTCAGGTAAAAATTAAATACCACGCTGCCCAATTGTTAGTCCTTAGTTTACATCAAATTTTCCGTATACAAGCTGAAAATAAAAATTGTCATTGTTAGTGAAAAAAAAAAATAATAAAAAAAAATAAAAAAAAGAAACAAAAAAAGTAATGAAAAAAATAAAAAAAAATTAAACATAAGTATATCAAGCAGTGACGATACTAACGTGAAGTATAAAATATTCCTCTTGTTAATTGCGCCCGAACAGCTGCAGGGCTAGAATTTAAAAAACCGCCGGCTATCAGCAAAGAAGAAAATAATAAAATACTACAATCGTACTCTTGACACCCAGGACTATTAAAGTAATCAGTGCGGGACGATAAAAAAAATTAAATTAATAAAAAAATAATAATAATAATAAAAAATGAATGAAAGAAATCTAGTGACTTTGTTCACTTAAGGTCATATTAGAGGCCTTGACTAATTTCTGATAATTTTATTGTGTATATTAATTTTTATTAATTTTGACGGCAATGAATTATGTTGTATGGTGTATAATCAGTGTCAGCACGTAAACAAAAGAAAAAAAAATATTAATAAAATATGAGAATGTTTAGTCCCTTCTTAATAAAGCTCGCTTGTACTTTGTTGAAGGAGACGATTCAAATGAGAATAAATAATATTATTATTATATTAAGTGTACGATTGATGATACATATAAATTTTACAATTATTAATTAATTAATATTATTATTAATTATAAATATTAATTTAAGATGTGAAACTTTTTCATTTTCGCGTCTAAAAAATAATAATAATAAATAAATAAATAAAAATAAAAAACGGAGAAATAATTTTTATTAACTCTCTGTTGGAACTGAAAAGATTAACATCTCATATGAATCCTCGTCGTCAACAATTGACAGGAGGGGCGTTGTTTGAAATGTATCATATATACGTATTAATTGATGATTGATGATGATAACTATAACAACAACATGATTAATTAATTAATTAAATAATTAATTAATTAGGTAAATATATAAATAAATAAATATATATAAATATAAATATACATTATTATAAAAAATAAATAATAACAATAAAGTATAGTAATATTGATGATGATACTGATCACCACAGTAATTTAAAAATCACATTTTAAACTTACACTCTTACACTAAAGACATCAACTCGCTACTCCTACACATACACACTGTACTCATTACATTCAATTAAATTTTACAATTTATTGAATCGTACAGAATTTAATTTAAAAATTAAACCCACAGTGCTATCTATACTAACAAGTGCATCGACCGTGTAATCGTAACCGGTCGCCTAATTTTTTATTTCATTTTGTTTTATTTTTTTTTCAAGGACGATAATCGCGTCTTAGTGTGTATGTAAAGTGCGTGCTAAAGAATAATAACATTTATGAGTTAATATAACAATAAACGAAATTTAATGAGAGAAAAAAAATTATAACGTAAACAGATACATGTTTTTTAAAATGAAAGAATGATTAATAATAATAATATTAATACTAATAATAATAATAATGGTAATATAATTTTAAAAAATAGTAAAAGCAAGGGACAAGTTATACAAGGAAAAATAATTGTACCAAAATATCCATGGTTACTTATAAATATAATTAATAAATAGAGATAAAATGCATAATAAGAATTTATTCGGAGCTGGGCTCCCACCGGCCACCGTGAAAGTGTACGTGGGAAGTTTTTAAAACTTAGAAAAAAAAATTTTCTTACAATTGCATACTGATGACTGTGCATTATAATTATTACAGATAGTTGACAAAGAGATAAATAACTAAAAATACGATAATATATGAATGAATGACTG
Organism: Microplitis mediator; assembly: GCF_029852145.1. Taxonomy (NCBI): domain Eukaryota; kingdom Metazoa; phylum Arthropoda; class Insecta; order Hymenoptera; family Braconidae; genus Microplitis; species Microplitis mediator. Next base: position 1,021,682 of record NC_079978.1, on the reverse strand, counting down.
CTCATATTTTTATTATTATTTTGTTCGTTCAATAAATCTTGCTGTCGGTATTATTTACTCGCGTTCAGTCTTCTCTTTTTTTTTTCTGTACTGTTTATCATTAAGATATTAAAGTTTATTTTTATTTTTTTAATATAATTATTACGACTCACGAAATCAATACGCTTTCGGCGCACGGCCGCTATAATTTTTTACCATCAACATGAGTTCTCATAAAGATTTTAATATTTTATCGTCAACTAAATATTTGAAGTAAACGCGTGTGAATAAACAAAAAATAATAATTTAATAACATCTTGTATGAAATGATGATTGATGTAAAGGTGTAGATTCCTCAATGTGTTAGCCAAATAACAAATAATAAAAAATAACAAAAAAAAAATATTAATAATAATATTAATGATAAATAATATGAATTTGAAAAATTGTTTAATCGTAGTATGATATATTTTTAACATTTAAAAATTAGCTGTATAAATAAACAATGATTTTAGTTATCTTCATTCCGCAGAACTCGCTGTACAGATGTTGAATAAAAAAAAAAATACGGTAAAAAAAAAGTTAAAAATTTTTCGGATATTAAAATTGAATATTAATTTTGTCTAATTTAATTATCCAATATAAATAATTATTTATTTTACTGTTATTTTAAAAATGATATTTTCACAATTCAAATTTCGCGGTAAAAATTTTAAACTAGTGGCGCCTTAATTCAATTTCAAAGATGGCGTTTTATCAAAATAGCAAAAGAAAAGTCAACATACGTTTTATTTAATTTTTTTTTTTTATTTATAATACAAAAAAGTGGAATGTGTTATCTATTTAATTGTTTTAGTTTATTATCAAAACAAACCAAAAATAATTAATTATGATACTGACTGAGGATTCTTGAAATGATAACACGGAGTAAAAATAATTTATGAATTTTTAATGATAACCCGTTCTCCTTTATCACTTTTATTTGGTTAATTAATAATAGTAATTATTATTATTTTACAAAATATCAAAATTTTTTAAAAAATGTTATCGCGTAAGAACAAAGATTTAAGAACAATCAAGGAAGGCGTAGTGGGTAAATATGTGAAGAAAGAAACTCCACCTGAAATGCCAAGTAAGTTTTATTTTTAATTAATACTGTCAATTACTCTCATTACTTTATTTTTCATTTTTTTAATTATTAATTTAGTCATTAATGTCTGGACGACTGAACCCAACAGAAGAAATAGAAGACAACACAATCAAGCAGCGATTCCTGCGACAATGGTAATTAACCTCATTATTAAAATGTATAAAAAAATATATGAAAGGTAATTATTAAATTTAATTAGCCAGTACCTCAGCAACCGAGTATGGTACAGAAATTTGGCAACACAAAGACGACGACAAGTGCAGTAGGTTTAGGAAGTCATGAAGGAAAGTATACACCAAATAGCTCTGTCCCTGATTTAGCTCAAAGGTAGTGGTCTAATAATAGAACCATCAAGACGTTAAAGTTATAAATATTTATATAAAATGTATTTTCTCGTAGATTTGCTAGTCTATCTGTTAATCCTGGTGTTATTGAAGGTGCGGCGTCAAGAACAGCTACACCTTCATATCATCCGAGATTATCACCAACAATATCATCATCGCATACATACGTCAACCAGTATGCTGGTTCAGAGTATCATCTTGATCGTGTCCAGACACCGCAGTTGCCTTACATACCTTTTGAAAGTGACGGAGCTTTTGATGACTTCAACAAAGCTTACAATCCTGAGTAATTATTTTTGTTTTATGATAGATAGATAGATAAATATATTTGATCCTAGTGCAGTAGCTCCCTGAATTCCATGAATTAAAAAGGAGTTTTCGTATATTAGTGATCTACATTTTGGTATTCTTAAGTATTATGATGAACAAAGGGTTTTTTTAATAGCAGCTATAGATTTATAGTGACTTATAGGTACAGTCGGGCACATTCAGAGAGATCGAGTTCGCGTAATGAACAACCAGCAGAGTTGCCATTACCACCAGGATGGTCAGTTGATTTTACATTGAGAGGAAGAAAGTATTATATTGACCATAATACTAAAACTACCCATTGGTCCCATCCGTTGGAGAAAGAAGGACTACCGACTGGTTGGGAAAGAATCGAATCACCTGAATATGGTGTTTATTATGTCAAGTATGTGCTTATATTTATATATTTTATAATAAATAATGGAGTAATTTTTAATTTAAATTATTTTCAGTCATATAACTAGACAAGCGCAGTACGAGCATCCTTGTTATCCATCAGAACTTCAACAGCAAATACGTGTCGTATCACCACCACGACACACTCATTTCCATTCCCACAGTGTATTGGTACCAGCGAATCCTTATTTGAATGAAGAAATTCCTCATTGGCTGTATGTGTACAGCAGAGCATCAATAACACTTGACCGAAAATTACGATGGGAATTATTTCGTCTGCCAGAACTTGATTGTTTCAATGCGATGCTCACTAGACTTTACAAACAAGAACTAGAGGAAGTTGTAATGAGATACGAAGAATATCGGTACGCGTTATCTGATTGCAATTATTAATTAGTATCCAGTTTCTTGATCTATTTAAATGTCGATTTTATTTTTAGGTCAGCGCTGCTCTGTGAAATGGAGCAAAGATTAAAAGAACTAAATCCTGAGAATGAATCATCAGCAGGCGCAGTCGCTTTGCGTCGATCTTTGCCTTAATATAAATATTACTATTTAATTGTACATAGAAAAAAATTATTTATCACTTGATAAATAATATACTTTCATATTTGAACAAATTATTTTAACTATTTAAAATCATATGAAATGTCGGTTAAAAATTCAACAATATTTTTTAATTATAAATTTAATTTTAAAATAAAAACAGTATTGTAAATTGTAATTATCAACTATTTACACTTTTGAAAATAAACTATTTTCAACCAAAAGCCTTGTAAATTCTCGGATTCAGTTCGTTCTTCTTCACCACCACCTTGTCGTCTACAATTAATTCACCAGGTTTCTCAATTTTCTCCACGGAGGTTATTGTGAACCCACTCATATTATGGACAGTAACATCTTCTAGTTGTAATAATCTAATATACCAACGACCTGTAACAAAAATTTATTTTTTTATTTAATTACGATTGGCCCTGGAGCTGATGTTCCTTCACGGTTATAACATTTTACTGTCAATATATATGTAGGTAATTGTTGAATATTTTTTTAAATATTCAAATAATGCCGCGCTCAGTAATTTGCGCGCAAGATAATTATAAATAAATAATTCGTATTATTATTAATAAAATTAATTTATGATTCTGAATTTAGCAGATAATTAAAAATTTTCAGATTTTTTTTTTCAACAAATCAATCAGAAAAAAAGCAAAAATAAAAATATCCACATGTAGAGAATTTAAAAAACTACAGGTGCAATTTTTTCAAATTTTTTTTTTTATAATTTACTGTCTAAAATAAAATCCAAAAATTATTAGACGTCTGCTAACTTCAGTATCATAATTAGTTTTGATAAATAATTCCAGCGGATATTTTAGTACAAAACCAATTAATGATACCAAAGTTAGCTGACGTCTAATAATTTTTGAATTTTTTTAAAAACGATAAATTATCAGAAAATTGTTAATTGTCTACTAACTTCAGGACCATTAATAAAATGATACAGAAGTTAGCAGACGTCTAATAATTTTTGGATTTTTTTCTAGACGATAAAATATTTTTAAAAAAATATTTGAAAAAATTGCACCTGTAGTTTTTAAAATTTTTTACATGTGCATATTTTTATATTATTTTTTTGCAATTAATTTATTGAAAAACGAAAATTCAAAAATTTTTAAATGTCTGCTAACTTCAGGATCATAATTAAACAGACAAAAACTAATTAATGAGTGTGAATGTAGCAGACATCAGACAAATTTAAAATTATTAATAAATAGAGTAAATAATTAATAAAATAAAATTTTTAAAAAATGCGCATTTGAAAAATTTTAAAATTAGTAAGTGCAATTTTTACAAATATTTTTTTTTAAATTATTTACTCCATTTATTCGAAGTTTTAAATTTGTCTGATGTCTGCTACATTCACACTCATACTAATTAATAAAATATTATTTACTTGTATCTCTCTTTTCATCCTCAGTCTTAGGATGAGATTCTTTAATCACATTGTAAAGAAGTATCCCCGCGAGATTCCACGCACAGAACGCATACATTGTCGCATATGATTCTCTTTTTTTCATCCCATACTGAACCGGTATGGGTTTGAAAAATTTTCGCATTTGAAATTTGAACCACCGTCTCATATTTATTGTCAACAATTAAATTTTCATTAAACTCAACTCTTAACCTTTAATTCAAATAATCAATTCTTGTTTACGCTCACTTATAATTACCGCCTCATAAATTTATCATTTTTATCTGGCCAATAAAATGTCCATTACTTTTATCTAAATAAATTATTGACAATAAAAATTTTAAATTATTTAAAAATATTAGTTACGAAATAGCTGACACAAATCTCAGCAGTTGGTTACGTATATGTACCTATAAAAAAACTAGTTTCTAATGGTCGACAAAAGCGCGCGGTTGCCAAATTATTTTGAATTCGTGCTCATATGCAATTTATATAAGTACATACTTACAAGACTTATTTACTACATATATACACATATATACTCTTTTATAATAGTAGTTTATGATAGTAACATTTTCTATTGGATATAAATGTCAGGAGTGTCAATCAATAACAGAACCCGGTCATGAAATATAAATTAAACTCCATTTTCAAGTGAACGTAAATCTGGTCTTCCATTAATTTATTTATTTACTGCCAGTTTAAGTGATAATTAAATTAATTTTAATTTTATAGATCGAATAAAATAATTCGAACTGACAGATGATTGGTTGTCAGTAATTAATGTCGAGGCAGTGAACGATGACAATGAGAAGTGAAAATACCGAGGGCGGGTAAACTAATTTGACATTACGAGGTTGAGGTATCTGGTAGTTGATTGGGATTGGCTGATGCTGTGGAATAATATCGCGTCTGGTTTTACCAGTGGAATGGGATGTCTGGAGTCGAATAAAAGGTGGAAGGAGAAACAGTTTCGCGCGTTGACTGTATTATAAATTTTTTTTTTTTCAAAGATATTTCTTACAACACAACGTACACATACGCCAGGATAAATATTTTATTTGTCATTTATTTGCTGGGTTATCCGTCCGATTTATAATTATCTGGCAGAATGTCCGTTATGGGCAAGGTAATGTTTTTTAAAATATTTAATATTCTATATATTATATATATGTATATATTAATGGATTGATGATGAATTTTTATTCGCGAGGTTGCAGACACTCAACCCCTTTGCCGGTGATTTACTTTCGCTTGACAATTACAGTGCACTTATAATTTACATTTAAATTTATTTACACTCTTATTGTTATTATTATTATTTTTTTTTAGTGTTAATTAATTTTTTAATGGCAACAAATATTGTATGTATTGATAATTATTTTAATTTATGAATATTTGATATCAAATTATTATTTTTTATATTTGTAGCCGGTACTGTACTCATATTGGCGGAGCTCTTGTTCATGGAGGGTGAGAATTGGTATGTTAATTACTTTTATTTATATGATACTGAAGTTAGCAGACGTCTGATAATTTTTGGACTTTTTTTTAGACGATAAACCATAAAAAAAAAATATTTTAAAAAATTGCACCTGTAGTTTTTAAAATTTTCTACATGTGCATATTTTTAGTTTATTTTTTTGCCATTGATTTGTTGAAAAATAAAAGTTCAAAAATTTTTAAATGTCTGCTATCTTCAGGATCATTTATTTATTTTAAAAATCATTATTTTTATTACTGTGTTGGTTTTAAAAATATATAAAAAGTGATTGACGTTAATTGATTTTTTTTAATTTTTTTTTTTATAGCTCTGAATTTAAAAGAAATTCCATATGATATAAAACCAGTAAGTTTAGTAAAAGCTGGCGGCGAGCAACATTGCAATGAATATAGAGAGATTAATCCGATGGAACAGGTTCCGGCACTTCATATTGATAATCATACGTTAATAGAATCAGTAAGTAATAGCAATAGTGATGTGTAATTTAAAAAATAATTAATTTATTATCGTACTGTTGATAATTGGGATGCGTGATAAATTATAATCAGCGTAAACATGTTAAACTTTTATTTAATAGTTAAATATTATGCAATACTTGGAAGAAACACGACCACATCGGCCTTTACTGCCGGCAGATCCTGTTAAAAGAGCTAGAGTTAGAGAAATATGCGAAGTTATATCAAGTGGTATTCAGCCGCTACAAAATTTAGTTGTTTTAATTTATGTCGGGGAGGAACGTAAAAAAGAATGGGCGCAGCATTGGATTACACGTGGATTTACAGGTAATTTATTTATAAATGAAAAACCTGTTGAGTAAATTTAATGGTAATTGAAAATATTTGTAATTTCAGCTGTTGAAAAATTATTGTCGTCTAGTGCTGGCAAATATTGCGTGGGAGATGAAATAACTCTAGCAGATTGTTGCTTAGTACCGCAAATATTTAACGCAAGGAGGTTTCACGTTGACCTGAGACCTTTTCCAACAATTCTCAGGGTCGATCGTCATTTAGAAAACCACCCGGCGTTTACAGCAGCTCATCCTAATAATCAGCCTGACTGTCCTCCAGAAGCGACCAAGTAGCAAGCAAGGCAGACCACCCTCTTCTTGTTCTAATTATTATAAATTATTAGAAGTAAGAAGTGCTAGGTGGTCCTGATTTTATTATCCAGCTCGTAAACGATAGAGAATAAAATTATTTAATACAAATAATTGACAATTTACATCCATTACAGGACACATATTTTATGCAATAGTTTTTAACTGGTAGTTAACTCATTCCGCGCCAAAGTATTCGAAACTACGGGTATCAACAAATATTTTTTTATTTTTTAGGGATTTTATTCTCTATTGCTCGGCTGTCACTAATAATAAAAAAAATAAAAAAAAAAACAAAAAAAAAATGATATGAAAATAGTGATTGATTATTATATGAATCAAAATGATTATCATCTTACCAATTTATTTTTTAAGTCGTTACTATACGTGATATATGACATTGGCCTAGTTCATTTTTATTTGTTATAAAATATTTTTTTAACTTAAACTATTATATTTTTTTAATCTTAATATTTTTTTACTGCATTTACCGGTTATTAATTTTATTATAAATAAAATATTTTCTAGGGTTTATACTTAGTAGTAGAAAACTTTAAAATAAATAAAATGAAAATGATAATTAATATATATGATATTTTTGTCAATGTAATTGAAAATATTTCCATTAGAAGTAAATAATAATAATAAAGACAAATAGAGATGGATGAAGATAAAAAAAAATAATGGCTCTGCTCAACGCCATATCTTAGTTATTTTAAGATATGGAAAGTACAAAAGATCTTCCTCCATATTTTTTTTTTATCAATTATCTTCAATTCATATTTTCTCTTGTTATTAAAAAATAATTTATCTGATAACTCCATTATTGTGATTAAATTTTTTTGTTATTAAAAAAAAATTGAATCAATAGTCTAAATATTTTATGAGCTTCCGTTATTGCCATTGATATTTTTTTAATACCAATAATTAAATACAACAAATACTTGAGTCAATATAAAATTTTTTAATATAAATTGCCCTTGATAAATTAAAAAAATTATATATTAAATATATAAAATTAATTTATAATTTCTGATTGTATGCAATGCGAGTTAATGTGAGCGTATGTATGTTAGATATGTTGATAATACAGATGACGTAGTGTACTGTCAGCTTTTTTTAAATAATTTAAAATAATAATTATTTAATTAAACACTAAAAGTTAATACAGAATGACGCATTACTGATAAATAAATATATATGAGATAAAATAAAAAAAAATAGATAAAACAGTGATTGATATTTAAAATAAACGTACAAAAGAACCCAATAATGTCGTATGTAAATATAACAAAATTGAGTTAAATAAATCAAAGGCACAAAATATAGCAATAGATTTTAAAAATATTGATTACAAAAATAGAGAAACGAAAATAAATAAAAAGAGAATAAATATATATAAATATAAATATATATAGTAATAATTAACATTGATAAATGTCATTATTTATCGCATGATTAAATAGCAATAGTGAAAGTTTATACGATTATTTTATATCACAATAATTCGGTCCTAATTATTATTATTATTAATGGAAAGTAAATGTAATAGTAGATTATTTTCCAAAGTTTTGTCTTAGACAATTGAAAATACACAAATTAAAGTCTGTATGATAATAACAATTGATAAGAATTTGATAGATATTTGTAAGAAAAAAAAAAAAAAAAAAAAAAAAAATTATTTTATAAGTAAAAATAAATGTGTAATGTTTATGCTTATAGAAAATAAACTAATTTGTGTAATAGAATTATTGTGTAATTATTTTTACCGTTAATTACTTACCCATTTACAACTAGATTATGTATAAAAATTAAATTTTTAATTATTTTAAATCGCACCGCTATTTTTTTTTAACTTGAGATTCTCGATATAAAATTGTTATTAATAGAATATTTATTTTAAAAATAATTTTCATAAAAAAATACATTTACTTTATTGACTAGTGCCGTTTTTGTTATTAATTATTTGTATTATTATTTATATTTTTTAGTATTTTATAATTTTTAATTAACATCTACAAAATAATTAATAAATGGAATGCATAATTTATATAAGTGACGTTAAAGTTATTAACGATGCAGAAAAAAAAAATATTTACACTAATTATTTTATTTTTGTTCTTCGCTCTTCGATATCTAATTACTAATAACTAATAATTAATACGATATGTCATAATATCTCATGTTACAATTATTTCTTATTTTTTTTTTAAATACAACATAATTTACACTCTATCACAATCCCCTAATTATCTTACGATGATAATGATAATAATAATTTAATAATTATCGTATGATTTTTTTTTTACAATAATTACTTTTGTACATTTCTACTAAACAATTAATTTTTTTTTGTACATTTTTAAAGTACAGAAAGGTATTTCTCATATTTATTATTAACTTATTTTATTTATAATAATTTAAAAAAAAAATAAATAAAACCTTTCTGACTTTGATTAATAACATGAGTAAATTTGACATTATAATTAATTTAACATATCTTAATAATTATAACGCTCTTTAATTACGATCCTGAAATTAGCAGACAATAAACAATTTTTGAATTTTTTTTCAACAAATTAATTAAAAAAAAAATGCACATGTAGAAAATTTAAAAAACTACATGAGCAATTTATTTAAATATTTTTTTTTTAATTCATCGTTTTTGGAAAAATCCAAAAATTAGACGTCAGCTAATTTTAGAATCTTCTTTAATTCAATTTAAAAAAATTAAACCTAAGACGCAGTAACAAGTTATTTTATAAAGAAAAGTTATTAAAAAATTTATTAATATTTATGTATGAGTGTAATGTAGTAGACATGAGTCAATTTTCAAATTTTGAAGAAATATTCTGGACATAATGACCCTTAAGTTTATGATCCTGAAGTTGATAGACAATTTAAAATTTTCGGATTTTTCAATTTTCTACATGTGCATTTTTTTTTTTTTACTTAGTTGTCAATAACTTCCGAAAATTGTTAATTGTCTCAATTTGAAAATCCTTTAAATGCGCGCACTTATTTTCAAATATTTAAAAACGCATTTCAAATAAATCTATTTATTCAAAATTTAAAAAATTGACAAACGTCAGCTACATTCCCACTCATTATTTATCATTTAATTAATAAATATATATATATATTTATTTATAATTTTAATTACGTATAAAGAGAGCTTGCAGTGAAGAGTAATGTGAATAATGATGACCTTGCGACGCTGTTGAATTAAATGGAAACATGGATATATAAATGGTGTTGGCCGGGTTGTGAAATGAATAACAACAGAATGCAGTTAATGAGCGATTGTTTATTATGCTCTTATGATCACTTGTCATACAGGTAACGATGCTTTTCATGAATGAAAATAGTTAATATATATATTATATTTTATACTTTATTAATATTTAACATTTAAATGATTGAAAAAAAAGTTAAGAAAAAAAAAATAAAAAAAAATTAAATTAATAATTAAAAATAATAATAAATTTATGAAATGATCAACTTTTAACAATTCGTGGATGCAAATAAACGTTTGTTAAAATGTAGAATAATATATATTAAAATAGATTTCTTTTTTTTTAGTTTTTTTTTTTTTTTGTAATATTTTTCTTGCAATAATAATATATAGTAATAATAATCATAATAATAACTATAATTACAATCTATATCAATAACAATTTAGCCCCGAGATATTAAATATCCTGGGGAAATGGAACGATAAAAAAAAATAATTTAAAAATATAGCAATTGTGAATTTAATTAAAATATTTATATAAATATATATGTGTATGGGATGAAATAAAAATGATAAAATATTTAACAAATTGGCAAGCCATGTGATGCATGGTAATTAAATTTCCATTAAAAAACAAATATATGGTACTTTTAAAATAAATTTGAAAATTTAAAATTATTCAACTCTTACTATCCTATGCATGACATTTTGTTTGATCAATGAACTGTTAAATAATAATTTAATTATTCATTAATTAATTACTTTATTTATTTATTTATTAGTAATACGCTCTACGGTGATTAATATATCGAACTTGATTTCATTTTTTAATCTCGTGAAGCGAGTTAATTATTGCGTTTATTTTTTTTTTCATTGATCATTAATCAACAACACTCAAGTATTTAATACATTTATTTTAATATATTGAGATGCATGTAATTTATTTATCCACGGAATTTTAATTTATAATAAATATAGATTTTATTTTGTCACGCATTTAGAAAGAGTGAGGATGTAGTTTAGATTTTTTTTTTTTACATGGCGTTTGTGCTTACAATTTTATTTCCACAGGTAAACATGATAATCATAAATATATATTGAAAATATTTAATAAAAAAAAAAAAATGTAGGTAATGAAATGAAATAAAAGGTGTTGATTAAAGTATTTTTTTTTTATTATTAATGATGAAGAAATTAAGGTAAGCGAATAAAGAAGCATGATTTAATGACTTTAAGAAATATATAAATAGAACAAGCATATGATCAATTGACAAAAAAAAATTTATGTTCTTTGATTGTTTATTTTTTTTTTTTTTTTAATAGAATTATTTTTATATTATTCTAATTTTTAAATTGAAGAATAAAATTATCATAAAATTATTTAATCAATAAATTATTATATTTTTTTTTTGTCATTTGTTGGACGCGATGACACATGTGATAAAGGCGACAAACGATTTGATTGTGTGATACACGGGGTACAAGAGAAAAAATTTTTTTTTCTTAAAGTTCTTAAATTACAATTATAGCCAAAGGAATGTAAAGTACAATACTTGATCATACGCGTTAAATTACTAACGAATGATTCCCAGGTATATACAAACTACAACTGCAGTATTTTATCGCACATAGTAACCTGCTCGAATTCGTTATTATCATACACAGACATATACATATACAATACTATGTATATGCAAATGTATGTAATTATCGTAAACGTAACAATAAACGCTAATAATTGTATGTATATCGGATTTTAGTACATTGCATCGCGTCGCACAATATTAATAATAATAATAATAATCTACTACACAAAAAGAAGAGAGAGGTTCAAGAGTTAATAAAACATTTATCTAGAGAGATAAGAATTATAATAAGACTTTTTTGACGTACAGTCACATTAATTACCAGCGAAAAAAAAAATTTAATCACATCTATTTAGAGTTAATAACATTCTTACTTATATTTTTTAAATTTATGTAATTCACTTTTCATTTTTTATATTTATAATCATTATTATTTCGTGAGGAGTTCAAGCGATCTGCAATTTACCGCTTACGATTTATAGATATATATATTTTTTTTTTGCGCCAATTTATCGTGCCTTAGATTTTAAAAATCTTCTTAATCGTTAGACATTTTGCTCGACAGTTATTTAGCCATTTATCACTAAAACATTATTTTATGCATATACTTATACTCAACAAGGTACTTAATTATTATTATTATTATTATTATTTTTTAATTAATATTTATCCCCGAGCTTCTACACGCTACATTTAACAACAATTTTATCGACTTTTTTTTTCTCATAATAGATTTTTCTGTACTCTTAAATTTTAATAGAGTTATATTTTTTTGAAATATTTAGACTATTCTTACCGAAAATAATATTACCGTATTAACAACCTAAATCTATAACTCCTGTCTTACACGAAATAACATTACGTACAATTTTGTACAACCCTTCTCACCATTATAATTTTTTTTAAATATTATATATTTGTTTTATTTCATTTGGTTTTACCGCCTGAACACTTCCTTCGCCTTTTTTGATCGGCACTGATTATCGATAAATCGTAATTTATTATTATAATTATTATTAAAATTAATGAAAGTGATGCATTAACGATTTTAAATATTATTAACAGTGATGTAATTGATGTACAGCGACTACATGAATCTTAGGCTCTTTATTTATAATTATTTTTATTTCTCACTCTCTCTTTCTGTGTTAATATAAATAGATTTGTTTTTATTTTTTTTTTAATTTTATTGCCCATTAAGTTTGGCAATTATAAATTTAAATTCGCAAGTGCGTTAATTAAAATTTAAAAATATGATCCAACAAACTAATATAATTTTTTTTATAATTATTCAAAATTTTTATCTTCTCATTGTAACTAAGAAATATTTTCCATCACGCAATTAAACTTTTCATTTATTTTAACTTTTATATATGTAATTATCCGATAAAATTGAACATTTAATTAAAATCTATTGTCAACAAGTGCGATGTGTTATATAAATTTGTTTTTAATTTGTGACCGTATAATTATTCTCTATGCAATGCAATGTGTGATAAATAATTATTTTATTCATTTTATATATTTATATATATATGTATTACTTTAATTAACAGTGATTACTTTAACCGTTAAATAATAAATTCTCTATGTAAATAAAAAAAAAAATAAAATATATATAAATATATTTATAATATGAAAAAATAAAATTAATATATATATTATTTGAAATACGAAAAATTAATACGTTTTCTAAATATACATACATATATATTTAATCGCTTTTCTATTTCTTTATATTTGTTGACTTTATTAAACTCTTTTTCCATATATATATTTCTCATATTTTTATAAATTCATCAGCACCATTCAGTATTTTTTTAAATAATTTTCGATTAATGCATTTAATGATGATGAAAAATTCATGATAACTATATTAATTAATCTGATTATTGTAAAATATAAATATAATGTATATGTATTTATATATACATACATATATATATATTATGTAATATTTATTAACAGCTAATATCACTGTTAACCAATTTAACAACAACTGTAGTCACGTTCTAGAGGAAGAATGAAAACGTGCTCTCATTATGGCACTCAATATAATTGATGGATCATATATATTTATATATATATAATTAGTGACATATATATTTTTAATTTACAATAATTCAATATACCTTTTTTTCGTTTTTTACATATCACTTTCTCTCGTTCTCTCTCGCTCTCTCTCTTTCGCTCGCTCGTTTTTTTTCTTTTTCGTTCATATTTTCCCTTTCTCATATTTTATTATATTATTATTTTATTAATAAATGACAATTACAATGACACTGCGAATGAAATATTCCGAATTAGTTGATGATAAAAAATAGGAAATGATTAACGAAATAATAAAATGATTTATGATATTCATTAACAATGAATATAATATTTATAGGTATATAATATATTAATATAATGACAATGACGATGTAGAAATAGGAAATGGTTAGATGAAAAAAATAAAAAATGATTAATGATATTTATTAATGATGAATGATGACAATGAGAATGACAATGATTTTTAATCCTAAAACTACAAAATTTGACTCGTTAATTAATTCTTATATATATTAATATGTTAATTGTTCGACAAATAAATTTTTAGTTGATTCAATTAATAGAGTAAGAAAGTGATGGATTTATGAGAAATGATGTAGCCTAGCACACACAGCCAAGTAACGTGACAATGTCACTTGAGATGGTAATAAGATTTTATTTATTTTATATAACTAATATAATTATTATTGTTGCTATTATTGATTTAAAATTTCATTATATCACGATCTTATATATTTTTTAAATATTTTTCCCTTTATTATCATTATTATTTTCGTTCACTGCTGAGTTTACTTCAATTCCTAATTCATTTCCCTGATTACTACTCATTTGTAATTAACTTTGCCCAGCGTGCAAAATATTCATTCATCTTTTGTATTTCATTTTCTATAGCTATTGTATACATATATATATTTAGACATATATATATATTTTTTTGTATTTATCATTAGCCAATAATTATTAATAAATGATTTCTACCATTAACGACAAATGATTTTAATTATTAATGACATCAAAAATTTACGATTATAACTTTTTCTCTACAACTTACAATTCTTTTACAATAATATGACCATCTTATACATACACACGTATTTTTTTTCTGTACTAGTAACAATGTAGATTAATTTAATACGCGTGCATGTTTTCTTTTTTATATATATATATTTCTGTATTTTATATACCTATATTTAATTAATATTTTACGATTTACAATTAACTATTATTTTTTTCAATATGTAGATACGTTACACATATTTATGTATCAACGATTAATCATGGTGAATGTGCTGGCATATGAATTATTATTTAATTAAAAAAAAAATCGACGCTAAAAATTAAATGTGATTGTACAAACTAACTATTGTACTTTTTTTTATATATATATTTGGCTAGTAAATCACATTTAATTTCGTTGAAACTTTTATATAAATAAACAACTCGTAGATATATATATATATATTATTATTTTTAAATGTGAAACGAAAATACGCATCAACACATTAGACTTTTTTTTATTTTTTTTATACAATTGTCTATTCCTTTCATTAAAAAGAGATTACCTCAGTAGGCCAAGGTAAACCGGAGAGTTACTATTGTTCTATCTATAGTTTACGTTTTTAATTTTTGTGGTTGTTGTTGCTGTTGGTTTATAAAGGGATATTTAATCGATAAAAAAATATTTCTACGGTAGTTGGATTTAATTGGGACCACCAAAGAGACATGCACAGACTCTGCGTGGCAGTGGAGTAGGTATCAAGCGAGTAATTTGAAAAAATCTAAGTTATGTAACAGTAATGATAATAAGCAAACCACAATAACACACTATAAGTAATGATAAACTATCCGAAATAACAAATAAACGTATTTTATAATGGATAATTGTCTAGATTTAGAATTTAAAATGTCATTAGTCATTGGCTGTTGGTTTGTTGTTTTGTGGATTTTTAAAAAATTTTTATTTTTTTTATAGTCTGATAACAACTCATCTCTTTGACGCTTACCTAATATTTGCAAGGAGGACCGTATCTTCCGCGGTACATTAAAGGAAAACCAGCTTCTCGGCATTCTCGTTGACATCACGAGCACAACAGTGATTGTATGTGAGTGTAATATCGACCTTATTGTTCAAACTGTGATTACTGTCAGGTACGCAGTAGAAAGCTCCTTTTCCGAATCATCCTTGCTCGTCGTGCATTGCTTGCCGTGAAGCTATTTTTCCTGCGCAAAACAAATTGTCTACATTTTTCACACGACTATGCAAATTTTTTTTCATTTTTATTTTTTCAAAAATTTTAAATATTATAAAATTTCCCAATTTTTAAATTTAATAAATCTCTAGTCACGGATAATTTTTAAGAGCCCAATTTAATTAACACTTACCCTCCTAGCCCTCATGCACCTACGAGTTGTAAAATTATATAAAAAGACCAGGTCGATTGTTTTAATAAATATAAGTATATACATGTATACTTATATTTCCTTCTTTTTTGAATTATCTATTTTTTTTTGTAATCTTCGATTCAATAATTAAATTTAATCTAGTAACGAATCATTTAGAATTTATTTTTATCAATGATTATGGACGCGCAGTTTCCATTAATTAGCCGTTCTACTTAAAATAAATAAATAAATACGAGTTTTGTTTGTATTTATTTTTTTATTTATAGCACGTAGGAGCGTGAATGTCGTTAATTAAAATACGAAACGCGATTCTGTTTAATTATCATTACCTTAAAGCTCAAAGATAATTATATATATATATTTTAATGATTCGCAAGAGCGATAAAGGCGCGATAAATGGCCTCAGGTAACCCAGCAGCATTCGATAAACGGCTGTTAAACGATTACCCTAAACTTAAATCTATCTAATCATACAGACGCACTGTTGCCCTCAATAAAATATTATTTTAATAAACAAAATTAATTAAAACAGTTAATTATTGTTCTATCTCGCTAGTCGAGACTTAATAATTTTAAATCCTGTGATTGGTGTCACCGTATTTGTCGCTGTATATTCTAGTAATAGTTAAAAAAAACAAAAAAAAAAACAGTAACGAGCATCTATAGTCTAAATATAATTCTAATTTTAACATCAATAGATTTTATTTAATCTCTCGCTTTTAAATTCTAACTACAAAAAATTATTAAATGTTTATAACGCAAGTTTATGATATTTTTCTATTTATGAATATTTATATATATATATATGTATGCATATAATATTTATGTGTCTATGAACTTTTATTTTTACGAAGATGATACTCAGCAATCGATAACAGATAACAGACACTAAGATAAAACGTTAATAGTTTTGCCTCACTCGCGGACGCTAATCTTATTTGTCAACAATATATAATATCATTGTCTTTCCTTAAAATTTATATTTATAATTAATATTAATATACATATATTTATTTATATATAGATAAAATTTTTTGTCCACGACAGATTATATGAATTTTTTAACAATCTAATTTAACCTCTTTACATATAGATTTTTATGTACTTAATTTTATATATAGTTATCTCTTATCCTTTCGTCTTATCTCACTTGTTCTCTGTCATATATTATATATATGTATGTTATTTTTTTATGCAATATTATTTATAAATATACAATTTATTTTATACTTTGAAGAGTGGTGAGCCAGCGCCATTATTAACTTATGCGTTGATTGGTAATTCAATCCCAAATCCGTCATCATAAAATTCTATTTCCTTCGCTATATATATATGTATATCTCCATTATTGGTTTTATCACTTATTTCAAATATGACCCGCTAAATCATTGCCGTATCTTGGAATTCCACGAAAATCACGGATTATTATTATTATTATTATTATTATTATATTTAAAAACTTTCTAACAAAAGTATTCATCGGCCACTCGTTCAACAAGTGGAACGTTGGACATAGACATTGCGACAATAATTCAATTATTATATTATATATATATATTTTTTTTGTCGTTTATATACATACATATGTATGTATATAAATATAGATATATAGATTTATATAATTTATTTTCTATAAAAAAATTCATCTATGAGAGCGATTGCTCATTATTTTGGACATAATAATTGCCTTGATTTTTTTTTTATTTTTTTTTCGTGGTTACTAAAACCATCTCCAGTACGGAATAAAAAAATATTCGGTCACATACTTTACGTATCCTGTCTGTTGCCCTGTATATTGTACAATATATCTTTGATTTATTAACCACTTTTATTAATTTTTATGATCATTTGTATATGACCTTTTTTTTTTTCTCTCTATTTATCATCATCTATATCTAAATCTACTTGGTGTATGCGTTATTATTTTTAAATTTCTATATCTTTAATTTATTTATTTATTTTTCTTTAAACTATTCGTTACAACATCAATGCAACACGCAAAAATAATATCAACTGTTTTTAAATATTAATGTATGCAAGTCATGAGAATTTATGCTTTTAAATGAAGAAATAATTAGATTGAAACGTTTGTGATTATAATAAAAATAATAAAATTAATATTTCACATCTCACGGTTATATATTAATATATATATATATATGTATGATAAAAAAATTAATAATATGAAAAATAACAATTAATATATTATATACTGAATTAATTAATTAAATATACAGTAGACAATGGAACAAGTACAAAAGATATGTGTTGTAATTCTGTAAATATATAAACTTTGAGCGATTATTATTATCGCGTAAAAATATAACAATCGATGAAAAAGATATCGTATATATATTTATTCATTTGTTATATATAACCGGACCAGCCAGTTATATAAATATATTATTTGACAAAAAAATTAAAAAAAATATTACTCTGGATTTGTGAAAATTAATCTTTGGTATTGACTATTGAATTTTATCTGACAAATTAAAATAAAGGAAAAAAATTTATTTATTTGTCAGACAAAATCAGTGATAGGTAGCGAGAAGAAATGAAAAAAATTAGTGAGAGAAAAAAGGAGAGAGAAATTAAAATTTCAGTCTAATTATTTCTTCGTTGGAAAAGCTTCCTAAAAAAAAATTGTTTTTTTTTTTTTCTATCAATTATGTAAAGCACAACTTCTATGAATGACATGGCAACTGTTATTCAAAAGTTTTAAAAAATTAATGATGTTTAATTTAAAACTTTATAACAATTATTATCAATATGTAACGTCATGTGAAAATACATCTGATGGAGAATACGGAAAAGAAAGAATAATTTTTTAGCGTTAAACATTACCCGCGTAAAAAGTAAATTAAAATGTCGTAGCACTCAATAGAGAGTGGTTTCATAAAAATTTTCGCAGTGGTCTATATCCAGTATACCTTTGAGTTGTGTGTGTACTTGTGTGTGTATGTGTTAATATACATAATGAATGTGTGATAAAGCCCCGTAACGTGGTGTATCACAGCACAATTGTATTAATTGTATAACGAACAGGTAAATAACGATATAATATTTATATATTAATAATCTTATGTATAGATAAATGTTAACGAGCCGTGATAGATGCATGAGATGATGATATTGGCAATGCAATAAGCGCCTAAAATAGTGATGCATAACGACAGAGACGAGAGATTTTTATAATTATTATTATAATTATTACTATTACTATTATTATTATTATTAATATTGTTATTATTGGGAGCTGTAGAGACCAAGACTGACGCAAAGATCGGAGAATGCAAACACTGTTGGCCTTGATGATTTTTTTTCAAGGGGGGACAATAAAATTTACCCTCATTTAGTCAGAGTGGATTTAAATAAACGATGGAAGTCAATAATGGGGATGATCGCGGTTGAGTCGCGTGGAATCAATGGATCATGCCGGCAATGACATTGTGACGCGCTCTTTTAGCTTCTTCCTCGTTGATCCGTTGCTCGATCAAGTATTGAGCGATCCCGATAGCATTTGGAAAACCCGTGATAGTGACAATGCGGTTCCTCGTACCGGGCGCGAACATACCCTTCTTAGATATCTGAATGTTGGCACCACTTAGCTGTTGAATCTCAATGAGGGCGCGACCACCGGGTCCCAGTATAGCTCCCACTATAACCTCTGGAATTTCTATATCTACTTTCTTGGTCTCCTTGCTGTTGGTGTCTACCTGAGTAGGACTCTTACTTACGAGTGACAATTGGTTTGTGCCCAGTCCGAATGAGTTGTTGTTCAGATGAATGGCACCAGCAGCAGTGTTGTTCTGTCGAAATGGATCGAACGCCTCGTATCTCTCTAGTGTATTCCTTGGTGTTGGCGATGTGGATCCAAGTGTCGGTACCGTACCAATCGGACCAAATACTCCTCCATTGTTGTTTGACCCGTTAGCTGATGTTGTGGTGTCAATTGGATTGCCCAGGTAACTCACACTCGATGGCATGCCAATACCCATACCCAGGATATTGTATTTGGCTAGCGTGGCAATCGCCGTGAGAATTTCAGTTGCCGCCGCGTCGGAGAAACCCGTACTTCTCAAATTTAATTTAATATGCTCAAGAAGTTGAGTAGTTACGGGTGCCGTGCCGGCGGTTATTGCAGCGCCTAAGTTCAAGTTTAAACTTAAACCAGCGCCGTTCAACAGACTCACTGAAACAAACAAAAAAAATCCAAAGTTAATAGGAGCAATAACTAATAGTTGGATAAATTTTTTCCATTTTTTTTTAAAGTAGAATTGATGATAAATTAGCTGAGGGATCTTACCGGTATTGAGGCCAGCTGGAGTTGTGTATGTGGGTGCGGTCCCAGGTGCCTGGGCGTAGGGGCTGCCTGTAGGATTATAATTGGCTACTGGACCGCTTACGTCAGCATAACTGACGTTTAGGCACGTGCCGCTTTGTGGATCGTCGGCAATTTTAGCTAGTATCATAAGTAATGCGCTACGATTGTTTTCTTTTTCTCCAATTACAGTGATACAGCGTTCTTGGAGCGATAAGTCTTTGGCCTTCTGACTTATCTGTACGTACGATCCTGAATCTTCTTTTATTTGTTTTATATAATTCCCTGCCTTGCCAATAATCATTCCTGCCGTGCTATTTGGTACCAGTATCTTTACCTGTAAAACAAACAAATAAATAAATACGTTATAAAGTTGTTGACATTGAAACTGCATTTAATTATAACATTCCCTTAATGTGATGTCATACAATACAGAAAAAGTAATAGATTATTTTTATACAATAATAAGTACCTGTTTGTCTCTCTCTGCCGTTGCTTTGCCAGAGTCAAAGTCCACTGTTATCTTGGACGTTAAATCTGGTTTTTCGCGAATTTTTTCCATTATAAAATCCATTACAGCCATTATGGAATCAACGCTTCCAGTTATCAGACACACACGTTCCGAGGTACCTAGAGTTACAATCAATAAAAAAAAAAATATTAATAAAATAAAATGCACAGCACACATGTGTGTTATGTTACTTGTTGTATTGATCCAACATTGTTTACTACTTTATTTTCAGTGTTTTAGTTTTTACCTGGATAAAAATCTCGGGCTTTTGACATTTTAACCCTAGCATCTGTGTCTTTTTGTAGCTGGGCGATTGTTTCACCGCCTTTGCCGATGATAGCCCCAGCAGCCACTCCCGGGACAAGTACTTTGAGATGATACATTCCATCTCCTCCTGCTTTAACAGAAAAAAAAATAATAATTCAACATTTATTAATAAACTAACTCAATCACTTTTACTACTGGCAATTATAATTAATAGTATACGTAATGTAATAACCAAAGTTCATTAAGTATAAAATGACAGCAATTATACTATCTTATCACAAGATACCAATTTATAGCAATAAAAAATATAATTAAAATTAGAAAGTATTAATAGTTAGAGGTAAACAGCTGTTTGACAACTGTTACAACTAGTTCACTTACGACCTTGACCCACGACCTAACACAGATATATTTAATAACTCACCATTGATATTTATTCGCATCCTGAGACTGCTGTCAAAACTTTAATTATTTTTAAAAATAATAAAATTTATTCTTTACGTTATTTTTATTTTTCCGACTTAATATTTACAGCAACTCCATTATACTAGATCCTACTGAAATTTAAAATCAAGACAACACACTAACAGGCGCAGCAGTTCCAGAGCAAGTAACAATGAGTAATGATGTAGCAAAAGAAACTTGCGGAGTCACCAATTTGATGATACAGCTGCTGCTATTACTGTTAGAGAGGACTTCCATTAAAACCTCGTTCACAGCCGCCCACGCATAGACTAATGTCAAATTTTAAAATGCGCCGTCACCCGCGACCGACTATTTAATCAAACAACATTTATAAAATAGTCTCCATTAGAATATAAATATATATCTTCATATATTTATATCGAGACTGAAAAATTGAAGCTGCTGCTGCTGCTGCTACTGCTACTACTGCTGCTGTTACATTGATATGACGTAGAGAGTTCCGAGAGATATATACACATGCACACACTCAGTACACGTATGTAGGTATATATTGTAAATCCACCAGGCCTTTCGAAATTCTAACAGGCCAATGGAGTAACTTCCAAAAAGTGTCACACTCTCGAAAGCACATAAACTAAAGCAAAGGAGTTCCGTCAACGTCCCATTGCAGTAGCAGGTGCTGCTGCTGTTCAACAGCCAACACTATTTAGTTGTCAATCGCAGTAGAATTTAAACATTGACGACTCCCTCGCGACGTAACACACAAGTGAGATAGCAATACAGAGGGAGTAACGTGTGCGACGAACAACTATTATATATTATATATATATATATAGAACGGCAATCTCTTATCTGACAAATATACAATGCACTTTGGTAATCACTGGTTACGATAAATGTAATAATGAAATAAAAAATGTATAATAGTTTAAAAAATTACCTGTTCCGTAGTGTGACCTCTTGGTGGCTCCGTTCTCCGCGTCGCAGTCAAGAGGCCTTTTCCTGGAGTCCGCGATTTCTGGGGAGGGACACGTCTCCATTCCCGAGTCAGCAGCCATCTTGATTCGTTTGCGCGCACACAAAAAACAAGTGTGCGTGCGTACGTCGTTGGTATATTACTGTGTCAACTTGTGTATATATACAGGCAGGTGGACGTGTGTATATATATGTGGGTAAATGTCAATGTGTTGTGTACAATAGATGTATGTGTGTGTGAATAAAACGGGACGGGACGTGATGAGACCGACTGCCAGGGACGAACTGCTTGCCACACCGATAGAATTCTTCTTGCTACGTCTCCCCCAGACCAAAATTACTATCTCTCTCGCACACTTATCTATCTTTCTCTCTGGGCACTCAGTGTGTGTGTGTGTCACTATGAGCTAACGCGGGAGCACACAATTTTACGAGTGGGAGCGATTCTACTGCAGGCCCATCAGCAGTGGAAGAACCAGAGCAACCAGAGTTTAAGCGCACAAGCTCAAATGAGTTCGTGGAGATGACAGTCCGACGACGATCAAGGTGATGCTGGTGTTGCTGCTGGTAGTGATGGTGGTGACGATGATGATGGAGATGATGATGAATGATGATGACAACGACGACGGCGAGGATGAACGGACCTCGTATCAGCAGTACGACACGATCCGCTCACGGGAATCCGCGTCACACTGGTAACTGCTGCTCGTTTGAGACTCCCTTGCCAACCAGCTGGTAGTTTGGATACCCGATGGATTCCGTCAATCTTTTTTTCTCACTCGCAAGCCCGTATTTCCCTATCTC